>NC_063193.1:9762267-9792267 GCF_017589495.1 Alosa alosa | reverse complement strand
AAGAAGAAATTGGATGGAAAAGCAGCCTCCCCTTATAATCCTGTCTCTGGCAAACCGGTAAATCATCATAATCCTCAGACTTTGCCTCTAAACAGGATTCATTTTTATTCTTTATTTTTTGTTTAATTCCATGGAGCAAGATTATGTAAACAGGCCCAAAAGCTGACTGCCACAGCTTCCATGCAGTGGCAAAATGATGTAAACGGCCCCAAAAGCTGACTGCCACAGCTTCCATGCAGGGGCAAAATGATATAAACGGGGCCAAAAGCTGACTGCCACAGCTTCCATGCAGGGGCAAAATGATATAAACGGGGCCAAAAGCTGACTGCCACAGCTTCCATGCAGTGGCAAAAGCTGGTGTGTAAGCAGAGTCTTGCTGGGATCTGACTGTAGGGTGCCGGCATGTGTGCAAAATGGACTGATATGCCAGATAACACAGACGGTCACAGCCAAAGGCACACACACAGTCACTCACACACACACTCACTCACACACACACACACTCACACACACCCACTCACACACACACACTCACGCACACACACAAACAGAACACACACAAATACAACACACGCACAGACTGGCATGGCCAATGGCACACACACACACACACACACACACACACACAGACTGACATGGCCAATAGCACACAAACACACATTGACATGGCCAATGTTTGCAGCTTACATAGACAGATTAATCTTTGGCTATGTGTGGGCAATCGGAGAGGAAGAGTAGGAGTGGCCGGTATGGTCACAGGGCAGCAGAATGAGGGGAGAGTAAACATACAGGGATCATCCAATTCCTCTTGCAATCAGGCCTCTTGTGTGAAACACAAAGCACTGCCACAGGAATGGATTACAGGAGAGATGGGAAAGTTAGATTCTCTAAATGTTGCAGCCAGGTGCCAATGAAAACACAATCACACACACACACACACACACACACACACACACACACACACACACACACACACACACACACACACACACAAATACAAGATTTTGAGATGCTACAAAAGTTTAACAAGTTGTATCAGTCTAGCACCAGTTGCTGCAGCTCCCAACGCCAGTCACTTCACACAAACGGATTTAATTTAGCATTGTGGCTTTCTTTCGCATTTAATTTACATCGGTTTTTATGGTGGTGTTGCAGCTACATACACATAAAAGTTAAGCTAACAATTAATACTTTGATGACCGAGGCTAATTTTCCTTCTCCCCAGCTGCGTGTGAAATTAGCAGCGGCAACTGCGCCGCAGTAAATGCACACTTAGGGGGCAAGACCAGGGGATGCATTCACCAAATATGCTGCATTCGGCACTTTACATTAAAGACAACAACAAATTCTTTCCACATTGCACCAAAAGTCTTTGCGCAAACAAGCAAGATTACAGTGCCAGGGCGGCCGTCAGAGAGTTTAATATGGACGCGAGGCCACTCTCGTAAAGCAGAGGGAAGCTGAGTCTGCAGAGTCTGCACCCCCGTTTACTTGGGCGTCACTAGGGGGGCATCACTGCATTAAGAGCAGCGCTCATTGCGTAAACTCAAGCTTGTTGAGTCTATCTGGGACAGAACTGACCTCAATATAGACTCACTGTCTCTCCTTTTCACAGAGATGTTTGATACTATGGCTGGAGACATGATGCAGCAAAGCCCAGCAATCGATCAGTGGAAAGGTTATCAGGTCCACCCTCAAGAGCCGGTGTGTGTGTGTGTGTGTGTGTATTTGTCTATTTTTTTTTGCCGTTCCACTCCCAGGTGCACCCTCAAGAGCCCTGGGCATAAAGTAGAAGGGCAGAGAAGTTCTTCATCAAAATCACACTGTAAAGCCGATCAGTCAGACAAACAAATTACCTTCAACATTTGAATAGATTTTCTCAATCTTGAATCTCCCCTGGGGATCAATAAAGTATCTATCTTTCTATCTATCTATCTATCTATCTATCTATCTATCTATCTATCTATCTATCTATCAATTTAAGCTAAAACAAATATTTGACTTGACTACCAGTAACTGAAGTGTTTATATTTAATGTGACTTGAGGCGATTAAGTCAAACATCAATTCAATACAGTTCATTGGGGGCATTTAGTAAACATATCTTGCATTTCCTACAACTGAACAATGGACAGCATCAGATAGTTACACTGACCTACCAACAGCAGGGAAGACATAGATGTACAGCAAAGTTAGCCCATAAAACTGTCTGACACCTACAGGCTTCTTGATCAATGCTACTTCACTACAGTTTCACATTGAGAGCGCAGAGAAATTATGCAATTAGTCAAGTAGGTTTTTTCTATTGGACTTCTCCACAATTGTTACCTCAGCCCTACTCAATTTACCAGCATTCACCAACATTTAACCACATCTAACCATCAGCACATCTCAAAGTTCACTATAAAAGACACAACCCATGCCCAACATTACATCAATATTTCAGTGCAGCCAGTGCTATCAAATGTACATCCTAGCAACACGTTTATCAAAGGATTCCACAGAATGACTTACTCTAAACAACTGAGTTATCTTTTGTTTAGATTGTTTGTGAGTGTTAAGTGTGACCCCACCTATGGTGGGAATAACACATTTAAGTCAAATGACATAGGCCTTTTAGTGCATGTTTAAAGCAGTGCTTCAGCCCACAGACTGGCTGTTTAATTGCTCGCCATTATCTTTCCACTGCCAACTTTTTTGTTCTTGTCCTTTTTGCTCTAACCTCTAACCTGTTTTTTTCCCCTTTTCTTTGCTGCATATACACTTCTCTAATTCAATATTGATGCTTTACTCTTTGTGACCACCAGAGCATTTCGAACTAGACAGCCCACCCACACCAACAGAAACATTGCATTTGTATTTTAAACAATGCTTTGCTTTAATTGGATTTGACAAATGCATAGGGACATAGCACATATGCCTACCACAATGCACTGCCAATGAAAATAAGACATGCAGGTAGAATGTGAGAGTTGTATTTGCCATATAATACACACCAGTCTAAAATAAACTACAGTATCTGCAATACAATTACTTGAGACACAAAGCCATTGCGACACCTCCTCCTTTCGCTGCTACACCTCATCCATTACGTATCGTCCACATCAACGTGACAAGCACAGGGCCCGAATGAGAGTCAATCAAATTTAATTTGAGTTACTCCGAGACCAATATCTGTTAAAGAGCAACTGTGTTGTAGGAGCAGGCTTCACTCAGTTTCTTATTTATTTTTGAGAGTGCTTGGCCAAACGTATAAGTAATACCATAGAGGAAAAGGCCACATTTTGCATACAAACGATAACGAGTTAAAGAGCAATACCATCACTCTGCAAATAATGTCAAACATCAGCCTCAATAACTGTCTACACTTGTAAGGATCCTTACCGTGGATGATATCAAATGATACTGCGTGTGGACACTGTCTGGACAGTGAAAACCACCTGATTTTTATCTACAGATTTTCCTTCCAGCTCCATTCCCTCTCTCTCTTTTTCTCTGTCAGGGGAGACTGTAAGGCCAGATAGTGACACTTAGAGCACTGTAGCAGATATAAGCCTGTCTTTGTGGTGTATAGACATTTACTGTAGGCTTCTGTCAAATCTGTCAGATCTCCCCTACTGATCATCCTAGAGTGTGGCTCTCTTTCTCACCCTGTCTATCATATCCAGGGCAAATACTGACAGAAATGAAGGCAGCTAGTCTCCGAGGTAACAACAGAGAGAGGTGTTCCTTTAGTGGCAATAAATAGATACATAAAAGAAGCGTGATAAACAGTGAAAAAATGGAGGCACATCTGCACTGAAGTCTCTGAGGTTGCCTCTCGTGGGTTAGCCGTCAAGCTAGCAGAATGCTCCGTTCAAAAAAAAAAAACAGAAAGAGAATGGTGAAAAAATACACATCATAATTAATGCCCAGTTTCCTGCAGGGTTCTTGGGAGATATATCACGCATTTTTGTTCTTCTCACGGCATTGTCTCACTCACATCAATCACGTCGGCAGGCAGCCAAGTATAGCACCTCTTAGACGTCTCCATTATACGACCACAAGGCTATTCTCGGCTTTGTCAACACAGAACAACCCCCCACCACCACCACCCCTCATTCCTCCACCACATCCACCACCACCACCTCCATCTCCATTGCCTCCCAGTCAGAAGCAGGTGTTTGGAGCAGCAGCCTCCACCTTGTTTAGGGAGTGCAGGAGCACTACAAGATATGTACGGTTTGACTGGTAGCGGGTGACAAGGTTAAAATATGATGTTTGGCAGTCCTGAGAGAAACCACAGTCTTCATGCCCCTGCATCCCCTGAACCCACCCACTGCACCCCCACACACACACACACACACACACTGAGCGGCAGAGGCAGATGTAAACAGTTCCATCTGTATCCTGTCCCATATAACCAAGGGTACAGGCATTCTGCTCCAGACACCTCGCCGTCTACAAAAAACAGATGTGGTCACATTGACAGAAATGTAGTTACGGTTCTGAACATTTGCTTGAAGTGAGCTAAGCGAGTCTCTTGCAATACCTCATTAAACTGCAAACAGAGCACCCTCAGATGATTTCAATAACAACGCAGGTCCACACTGTGACTGGGATACCTCTCTCTCAATGTCAAGTAAAGATACTAGTTAGACGTCTGGAGCGTCTGTGACCTTCTAGCAGTAAGAGGAAATCCCTGGGCTTGAGCACCCTGAGGATTATTTCTGATGGATATCACAGGTCATTACACCCACAGACATGCATAAGAATGACAGGATTTCACATTTTAAGTTCATTAGGGTTCCAAAAATATATTAGCAGGCATTCAACATATATTTCATTTCACCAAGAACAGGTTTATTCAAAATTTGATTTGACAGAGGGGAAGGTTCTTTAGAGGAGTATAGAGATTAGCATACATTTTCATCCGCTCCTAAAAGATCAGCTAAAATTTCAAGGAACCTCGGATGTACCTCATGCATTATGTAATATGAGCAAGCCATTCAGTCTAGCACATGGGAACTCATTTTCCAGACCCTATTGAAGCGCCTCAAGGCACAATAGTATAATAGTATTATTAGAACGAAAACTGAGTAGGTCAAACCTGATAAGACGTTCTTAACGTTCTTACGTCTTAAGGTTGCAGATTTTAATGTTGTAGCCTCACTTCAAAAAATACTTTTATCAGCCTAAAGAGGATTAATTCACTTCAAAGCCAGACTAATACTACCAAGAATATCTCAGCAATTCGAGTTCAGCTGCTGAACTATCTAATAAACTACCGCTGCTGCAATGACATCATCTTCACAGCCAAGAATTCAAGGAATCTTCTCCCTCCTTTTTTTCTGCCACTGAGCCCGTCAGCCGAATACAGACAGGGAAGAAGAGGGGCATTGTGGGATGGTAATAAAGCACTTCCTGTTCCAGTGCCAGATGGGATTGTAATGGGGTGATTCAATGGAACGTGGTCTCGCAGAAACTGCCCACCACTAGCACACACAATGGTGTCCAGAGCTTCAAGGCTGCCGTCTCCACTCTCCGGTGCCTGCGCCAGAACTGTTGAGGATAATCACAACAAGCTTCCATGGAAAAAATTCATCAAACCCGGTCCTCGACTGTTTCACTGAAGAATATGGAAAAACTACGGGGTACATTATGATTCTGGTATGTCATTACACAACTCATTTAAGTGGAAAGGCACATCGTCTTCTCGAATGGTGCCACAGAGTGCCTCCCACAGCCTAAAGCTGTCCATGAGCGCAGGGGATCTCAGCTGAATTTGCAGGGGATGAGATCAACTCACCCTAGGTCGAGGTATTTGCCGTAAATCACAAATGTGCAGTGTTGAGCTGCGGCCATCCTGGACGCCTTTCACAGCTCACATCTGTGCAGGGCAGCAGCACAGCGGCCAGTGTTTCCAATTAAAGGACAATGAAGGATGCACGTGTTGTAATGATATCATGCAGTAGAAAGCAGCACAACACACTTTATGACAATTATAATAATAAAATAAATAAAAATATAAACCACAATTAGAATGACAGGCTAGCATCCCTTTTCTCCTGTTTGTCTGTGGTCTGTTGCGTGACAGCAGAAAGATGGGTAGTGTGAGAAAAATCGCACGCCACAGGGTCTTCGTGAGTCAGACCAGCTCCGGCGGATTGGTTGACGAGTTCACTCATGGGCATGGCAGCTGAGTACACTGGGGACCGACGCCAACACTGGCACAAGAGGCCCTCACACTTTTTATTTATTTTTTTCATCAGTGATATTTCAGAGGGCCTACTGCTGTTGCTGCTGCTGCAGGCTGCTCGCGAGGCGGTGCGCTGGAGAGACTCTTAGTCATGATGCGTCGAGATAAGAGGATCCGTTTAAAGGCCCCTGCCACTATTTCTCTCTCGCTAGCCTCCTATAAAGCTTGCCAAGGTACTCCTAAGTGAAAACACACACTTGACCTTAGTCACTAAACAGTCCAGCGCATTCAGTGGCTATTATGGGCCGCCGTAAAAAGAAATGCCCTAGGTTGTGTGTGAGGGATGGACAGAGATGACGCCATTATTATTACACATTTGAGCATTTCCACCCAAAAGATCAGATGTACATTTGAAGCTGTTTATTTCCTCCAAATGCTTTCATAAGATATCTCAGGGGAATCATCAGAATAGTGAAATGAAATGAGAAGATATTGTCTGACATACAGTGTGGGAGGTGTGTATCACACTACTGCATCTGGTGAATGCTTTACTGCACAATAACAGTTTAATAAGTCTATTCATATCCTTTCCTTTTCTTTTTCTCCATAATATAGAGCTGATTTTCATTTGTGCATTCTTGCATCATTCACTGTTACTTGAAATGGCACAATCATGGCCATTTCAAGCAAGTATTCCCAGTAGGGGACTTTTATTCACGCTGGAAAAAACAGCTTCAGGTGGTGGTAACCCCTTTGATGGCAGTTATTAATCAGTGTGATCCATCCGTCCTAAGAAGAGTCTAATGGTCTGATAGTCAATGAAACGATTCCTGCTTGCAGCAAGTGAGGCGCCAAAGGAATGTTCCGCACTGATGGTCTGCAAATGGTGTCACATACACCTGCAGAGTGCCAACTCCAGGATAGCCAACCATCGTAACGAGCTCTGCAGAACTGCAGCAAACAAGGTGGGAAGACAGCAGAATGGGTCGGAGCTGCTCAACACAGCCGTAAAATGTCACCAGTATAGATTTTTACACGTGTGTCAACACAGATAAGCAGCTTACTATTTCCTCAGCATCCTCTTTAGCTCAATGTTTTTCACATTATATCACATTATTAGATGCTGGTACTTTAACAGGCTCAGGGAGTTGAGCTTTTTGAGTGGCCATTTTATGTTTCCAATTTTTTTGTTTTCTTCACCACTTTGCATATTTCTCATTTTTGCCAGCAACACCAAATTCTTCTCAGGCAGGCAGGCAGGCCCAACACAGCTGTGTGACAAATATAAATCTCCATTTTCCAGCCACAGGTTCAAGATCTTTCTGCTCGGCTGCTCCCCAGATACCAGAGCCACAACGATTTCCTGGCCCATCTGAATGGAATTTGTAGAGGCACCTCGCCATTCAAAGCTATCCCCCCCCCCATTACTCGTCGGTTTGATGTAATGCCTTTAGGGTTCCGAACAAGACAAATCCTTTGTTACCGCCACACTAATGTGACCTATTCTTGCGGCCTGGGGCTGTGCACGTATTGCAGACCATGCCAATAATTTTTACTCTGTCATTTTCTAACAATCAGTATGACAGCCAGACTCAATCAGAAGCACCAGTGATGAATTACCCCCTCTGCAAACCAGCCCCCTTGCTCCAGGAGACAAAGTGTTGTGCAGTCGTCGCTCCAAGCAATTTACACTGAACAAATATATCAATGTTCTGATGGTATCTTCAATATATACCAGACAGGCTGTGCTTGATCCCAGGCGGGGGCTGGGGACTCCCTGCAAATTAACTGTCCAATTTATGATTTGCTATTGTGAGGGAGGACCACCACTGGCTGGCGTGGCAACAAAATAATCGCTCTATGTCTGCATACCCATTTATTATGTTGAGCAATGGCACAACTGAGCCAGTTTTCATTCATGCATACTCTATCCAAAATTCACCTGAGACAAAATCCCCTTCTATCCCCACAGGTATCAGTACAAACAGTATCATGAATGGACACCTCCATCCTGTATCCACACATATGGTACATATGCCGTACAAGTTCCTGAGATCTCAGCCCGCAGGAAGCCCGCTGTAGAGTGGATTTTGACTTGATCTGCACCAGATTAGGGTCAGATCTGTCTTGGAGTCAGCTAATGCCTGAGGTAGAACACTATGTTCAAACCAGCCAAGCAATGCAAACATCCACAAACATGATATATAAAGCATGGAAAACATTATCGCATGTAAATGTCATGTTGCTGACAAAAGTGTAGCCATTTAGAAGGACTTCGCACATGGCCAGGGCATGCTGACAGCCTCTGACTAGCCACCCTGTGATCCTTCTGTTTATACAGTTTGGTGGTGTGTGTGTGTGTGTGTGTGTGTGTGTTGGGGGAGGGGTGTGTGGGAGCAGTGCTTGACTGATTATTACCACTCCAACCTGTGTAATCCCACTGAGAATGTTTGCTTTGGGAAGAGTTCAACATCACAGAGGGGGTTCGACTCCAAACACAACGCCGCCAGGATTATTTAACTTTTAGAGGAGACAGAGGAGGGGAGTTTGGCTCATTATTGGCTAAACTGTATGTTCAGGGGGTTGCGGTGAAAAGGCAATGATTATTTGCCACAAAGTCCACTTGCTGTCCACCAGGGGCACCCCACACAACATAACCTCGTAAAAAGGTCTTTACTGTCAGGAATATGTAAATAAAAAAAGACAAGAAAACGAGTGCATGTGGTGTGGTGTTTAAAGACAGCATGCTTCCTGCGTGACTCTTGTGTTAATAGGGCCTCCCTCCTCTCCTAATCTCCTAAAGTGCCTTGCAAATAACATCAGGAAGCCGAGACATGACCCATCCCTCCTGTGTGAACCCATACTCCAATCCTCTCTGCCAACCCCCCCTCCCCTAACACACACACACACACACCCGCACCTGTGTATTTGGCAGCGTGTGCCTCGGCGAAGACAGGTACTGAGAAACGGCTCGCTTGGCAGCACCGTCTGGGCCGAGGGGGTGGGGTGGGGGGTGGGGGGTTCCGGGAGCCTGACTGACCCGAGGCGCATGGACGCCGTTCAACTGACACAGAGTTGGGAACGGCGGGCGGAGAGAGAGAGAGAGAGAGAGAGAGAGAGAGAGAGTGAGAGAGAGAGAGAGAGAGAGAGACAGAGAGAGAGAAAGAGAGAGAGAGAGAGAGAGGTGGGCAGCGGTGCAAGCTCTGGGGCCCTCTGACTGAGAGCTTCTTTCAGGGGCCTGTTGGCTCATCCGAATTGCGACGGAGAGCGCTGGCCAAGTCTGCGCTCCAGCGCGCTTCAGCAGTGGTGTTTTCATGCTCGTGCTATGCTGCCATATATAAAAAGGCCCTACAGTGGACGCTGAAGGCTCTAGGTTCTTATTTATGACTGTTATGAGTTGAGAGTGGCTGGGAGCACAAGGGCAGCTGCTAAGATGGTCTCGAGACTTACTGAGGGCAGTCGGGAAATGGACACAGATCCGTGTTCCTTGTGGCACGGTGAATGGGCTGAGCATTCCCAAGCAACCACGAGTGACGGCGTAATAATTCCTCCACTCCTTGGTGCTTCCCACCTGGGACAATGGCACGCCACCAGGTTACCATGGTAACCGTAACAACCGTACAAGCCCCTGTCTCTTTAGAGGCGAGTGAATAAGAACATATCTCTGAAAGGAGCTCGAGTGACAAAAGACCTCGGCCGCCTCCCAAAAGTTTCCCACTGTTCTGATGTAATTACCGAATGGCCTCGACGACGACGACAGCAACAACAAACACACACACGCACACACGCACAGACACACACACACACACACACACACACACACACACACACACACACACACACACAAAGGTCTCCTTTTCACATCTGAAGAAGGGGAAGTGGTGTCATTTAGATGTTTCTCCTGATGTTGATGGGCTGCAGAGGGTGGGGGTGAGGCTGAGTCGCGTGAGAATGTTTTGAACTGGGGCTGGGCCCTCTGAGGCCCACCTACATGGATTAGCCTTGTCGGAGAGATGATTTCTCAGGCGGAGGGCTCCTTCAAACGTGGCCGCCGTTTATTACTTTCACTCCTAATATTATTGCAGCCGTCGGGGTGATGAGATGGCGTTTGTTTGGAAGAAATAATCAAAACAAATTAACAATCCCACAAGAAGGCTTACGAAGGAATTGAAAGGAGGGTACATCTGTTTGAAGTTGACCACCGTTAACAAAGACCGAGTTTTCTATCGAGGCTTCTTTCACAGGGTCAGCTCATTATAAAAACGTGATCCTATTTGCCAGAGAAAGAGGAAATGCAGCTTTGTGTTCTAATGAACCATCTGCTAGTCAGTGAGGTCACCATCTTTTCTGAACTGTTAGTGTTAGCGTCATCCACAAACTGCTGAGAGAAGAGACCAACATTAGTCCAGTGAGAAAAGAAGCCGGGGTGGTCCTACCGTCCAGCTGATAGTCCACGGAGATGTCGGAGGGGGCTTGGCGGACGGCGGACCTCCTGTAGACCACGTGCACTCTTCCCTTCTCCTCGTGCTCCTGGGCGCCCCGCTCAAGCGGCTCAATGAAGTATTCATCTGCATCAGTGCGAATCATGCCTGCCTGCGGGACAGACCAGACACGAGGACCGGTGAAAAATAGCGACAACAATGCACAAATAATTGCACGGTTCCCTTTTATCCTTATCTGCCCTTCCTTCTCATTTTCTCTCTTTTTCCATCACTCTCTTTTTATCAGCTGTATAAAGGAGAAGACATTTTCCAATGGTGTCTGTTTCTTTGTTCCGCTGAAATATATGTGGCTTATATCATCTCCCCACCAGTGAAAATAAATTGCAAACCTTGCTATTCTTTGACCATGGCTGTGTTTGTCAGGAGGCTAGCAACCCTTGAAGTCCTACATGTAATCTACATGCTTCACACCACACTGAAATGTACAAGGACTGCAGAATGAGCTTTGAAGTGCCAGTAATAACCACCTGGGAGGATAACATAGTCAGCACACACTAACACATTCTGACCAAAAGCAGTTAAAGATTGGAGGAACCATGGAATGGAATGAGCCAGGAATTGTTATTTTGTTTTTAAAAGGATCGGGAAAAGGACTATATACAAGAACTATATAGAACATGTAACGCGCGCGCACGCACGTACACACACACACACACACACACTGTAAACTATATAACTATATACAGTATGCACACACACGCGCACACACACACACAGCAAATTGGATAGTTCTTGTATATAGTTATTGTGCATTTGTGTACGTGTGCATGCTGGATATAGTTATTTTGCATATTGTATATAGTTCTTGTGGGTTTGTGGGTGTGCATGCTGTTATATAGTTATAACCCCCGCCAAGAAGGTTATGTTTTCATCGGGGTTTGTTTGTCTGTTTGTTTGTTTGTTTCTCTGTGTGTCTGTTCATCTGTTTGTTCGCAAGATAACTCAAAAAGTTTGGGAGTGATCCGGATCACCATCTGAATCCAGGAGGCGGTTATGTTTTCGCTTGGCGGAGGTCTGCACTCTCGGAGTGCTTTTCTAGTTTTGCATGGCACACTTAATTTCTTAATCTGTCTGTCCATAGGTCAACACTGCCTCCTTACCAAGTTTCTTAAAGGTTTTCACCAACTCCCCAAGTATACATGTTTACCTTGGAAAAACTATTTTGAGCCTGGCTTTATCACACTATCTGCTTTTGTGTGTATGCAAATTAGAGCATTTTTAATGAGATAGGGCCTCATTTGCATATGTAAACATTAAAATATAAAATACATGCAATACATTTTTTTCTCATCTTAACATAAGTAATCAACTCAGAACGTTTCATGGTGATATCTATTATTTAAATTTTTTACCCTATTCACCTGTACTGCCTCACCTTAATTGCCTATTTATGCTAATTATGCAAATTGCCCAAAGTGCAACTTTAGGCAACCAAGTTGAATTCCACCCACTAGGCCTATAGATGACATTTTTGCAATAAAACTTTAGGGTACTCAACATTTCTGGGTTCATGAAATCACGACTAGACTAAGGTGTGTGCAAATTTTAAAGTGCAGCACAAACAAAGCATACTCTTTTACAGTCTAGTGTCTCAAGATCACTACTTATCAAGTGGTAAAGGTATGGAACAGACTGTCAATCATGCTTTATGTATGACACCAAGTTAAAATGCTTTATGGAATGGGGATCACAGACACAAGAGAAACCTAAATTCAGCTACAATAAAACCAATTTTTCAATAATTGTTCAATTCAGTAAATTAAGCTATAAGGCCAAAATAAAGGAATTAAAGGAATGTACTCTTGCTCACTAAAGAATAACAACAGCAACAACTGCAATGCCAAAGAGCAATGTGAAAAGAAGACATAGGACATCAGTGGAAGACAATGAAAGTACCACTTCCAAATAAATCACCATGGCAACATATTAGAAAGACCACCACAGGAGACAGACCTGATAATGATGGCGCAAACAACCTACTCTGTAGAGGGCAGTGTCTGGACTGACCCTGTCAAAGCTCAAAAGGAATTAGTTAAAGCCATTCATCAGTTAGAATCGTCCAGCTTTCAGGAGAACATCCTTTTAAAGGGGCATTTTTAAGAGTCAAAGGGATTCATTTAATATAAAAATGTGACATTGTCATCATTGTTAGAAGTTGCTGTTAGTGGTTGCTATTATTTTAGAAACAGCAATAGTAACAGGAGCAACAGTCAAACTTTACTCATCACTCAAACTTTACTTTTTCATATCAATCCTCCTGCTCTTATCAGGTGGAGAAACATTCCCAGATAAATAGCCTTTGCTAATTTGTCAGACCTATACAGCATCATAATATACCGTCAACACAATCTCAGCTCAATTTATGCTATGCCTCCCATCTCTGGAGCAATCACGGCATTATTGCAACACATACATATGAATTCATTTACATAACTTGTCATGTAAATCAAACATACAGCACGCTTCCAAAATTTCACACCTGTTTCATATTTCACATTTTATTTCATTTTCTGGTAACACTTTATTTTAAGGTTCACATGTTAGCCACCAATACATACCTAATTAATACCTGTATTAGTGACTTGTAAGGCATGTGTTAGGCAACATTAACCATTTGTTAGGTGTGTATTCACACATTTCTTGTTCATGACGAATTAGGCCTTTATTATTGATATAATCTTAATAATGACCTTGTAAGCCTTGATCTCTACATACTAATTAGTAGTAAGTACCAAAATAGAATATGCATAACCTACTTGTATACTGTCTGAATAAATCCCAAATAGTAGGAGAACAGTTGTAGAATAAGCATGTGTATGGCTCAACCTCATTGCTGCATTTCACTGCCCAGGTTGCTGTGTGAAGTAGCACTTAATAACTGGGAGATTGGCTCCCATTCTAAAGTGGAAACTGGTTCCTTGGTAGCAAGCACATTATCATCAGTAATACCTCTGCAGAATGTACTTATTAGTCATGAATTGGTTCCATATTCTAAAGTCAGGCATTATTATTATTAAGAATTATATGATGGGAACAGTCTAGACTATAACTCCTGGTCAATACAGACATTCTTTACCCTTAATACATTGCTAGTGCATACATTGTTCATTCAAAATATGGTCCCTGTTCAAAGTAGAGGCTGGGAGGGTGTTAACAATAGAAACGAAGATGAGAAAAGTGACAGCACTGACAATGTTTATTCAACAAGTTCTGTAAACATGTTACATTGTACTCTCAATGAACTCACAAAGCACAAAAAGACTAGCAAAAGCTATTTTTAACTAGAATTGACAGGATAAAAACACGTCTTTTAAACAAATAAAAAGGGCAAAAGAATTGTCATTCAACACATCTGTGGTGGTCTTCTTTGAAACGGGACCCACCTACCACGTATCAAAAACTTGTACACAGCAGGCCTATTTGCCTGAAAACTACAGTAGCAGTAAAGAAATTACACAAAGGAACATTTGCTATTTACTTGCCAGAGTGGACTAGTATTTTATCAGTATTGGGAGAAGGTATCCCCTTGCCTTTAGGTCCTCAATGGACTTCTTAATATCTGCTGTAACTGTATGACTGCTGCACCCAGCCTCTACTTTAGAACAGGGACCATATTTTGAATGAACAATGTATGCACTAGCAATGTATTAAGGGTAAAGAATGTCTGTATTGACCAGGAGTTATAGTCTAGACTGTTCCCATTATATAATTCTTAATAATAACTAGATGTACCGCATAGCGGTACAAAATATGACCGCCGCTCAGTCCTGTACATCCGTTCCGCGAAAATTAATCACACTTCAATTTGTCTCCATATTTTACTCCATCCCCCACTCTTGAAACTTTTGTGTATGCTTGTTTGGCATGCCTGAGTGTGTGTGTGCGGCTGCACAGAAAGTAGCCTACTGGTGCTGAAAAGGTGAATAGATTGTAGAATAGCCAAAGAAGATGTAGCATTGTTATAAAACCTTTAAAATCTCTAAACAATCACAAGTAAGGCAGTTCATCACAGTTCATCCATTGCAACTGGATTGATGAAAGGTCACTTACACCTGTAGGCTACATTGTATTTGGGAAAAGCAAAAGGTATCAGCATAATGTTATTTATTTATTTATTTTTATGTATTTTTAAACAAAAACATCTCTGTCAGTTCCATGCGTTTTCAACAGCTATCAAAAACAAAGGTCATTTTGGATGGATGGATTTTTTTGTGAATGTTTCTTCTTCTACATAAGATTTTAGTCATCTTTAGTTCATGTAATACTTTATTGTCAATGCACAAATTAAGTAACAGTAGTCTGAAACGTTATTGTTAATGCACAAATTAAGTAACAGTAGCCTAGTCTGAAACGAAATGCTGTTTTACATCTAACCAGTGGTGCAAATAACTGACATGTCCAAATGGGCCTTGATGAAATGCGTCGCTAGACTGTTCATACACATTTTAACGGGCCAAAGTTGAAGAGCTTTTGTCCATTATTGTTAGTGCAAATATAGGCTGATTCATGTTCCCTTGCATTGTTTAACTGAGGTCCATGGCTAGTCTGGCTTTCATCAGACCAAGCTCAATCTTTTAAGAAATCAAAAATAAATAGCGGGCAGATCAGGCTGGGTTCACCCAGCCTAGTCCATAGGCACCCGATATTGTTTAATTTTCCGATTGAGATATACACGCTCTGGCTATTCTAAATGCAAAAATGCATCAGGGAGTTATGACAAAACGGTAACTAACAAACTAGATCCTAATAGAAAGCTGTTATAGCTTCCCTAAGCTACAGGTAGGATTATAAGGTAGGCCTATTTACAACATAAATTGTCAATAGGCTATGCTGGCGACACAAATAAAATCTCCTTTGAAACCAATGGCTTACGCCTTTACAGTATCAAGCGGACTTAAACTGTCATATCGCGGGCGAAAAGTTGTAATAACATTCACGCAGCTCCATGAGTCAAGGAAAGCGCCTTGAATGAAGTAGCCACTTCTAAATGGGACCCACTACACAGTAGCTTAAGGTGTGTTGCTAAAGCAGCCATAATGAAATGAAGGTGTCATTGTTTGATACTTCACACACACACGCTTTTTTAATTTCACAGACTACAACTACCAAGCTGTAATCAAAGCACATCGATTCCCCTCACACCCTGCACGCACTTAAAACAAAATAAACAGGCTGCCTCAGTCTCACGCATGTATAGGCAAAACTGTATCAGACCGGTGTAACGTTGGTAAATCTTCCATTGCACAGAATGATTTTGTAGCACGTGCAATAAATGACAGTCGAAAGATACAAACAGTGCTGCTATACATTTGCTTGGTATAACCGCATTTATAGTTTTCTACAAATGCAATAAATAAAATGCCTCCATCACTCAACCAACGCTTAACGGTAACATTACCTAGGTCCTTATTGATATTACAAGATTAACGCATTCTGCAGTAAAACCAAGCATGTCCGATAAACATCCTCAGATTTATTTCGCTTCAAGAAGAAATGGGAATTACACTTCATGTGAACATCGTCCTATCCTTATTAGATGTTCGCTGCGGTAAATTACAGTCCTTGTATGAAGCGCCCATTGTTTTTTCCAACCCACTTTTAACTTCCAACAAAATTACGCCTCACTGCAACGATGCGCCATCTAGTGGACAAACGACTACTTCGCCAATACTGAAAATGCAGCCATGATGATGATGATGAATATTTATTTTGGCTTTCTTTTAATCCTACTGAATTTGTAATTATGTATCGGCCGCTCTAATACCGATAGTATGTGGGTGCCTGTGTGTGTGCATGTGTATATGTGTGCACCGCCATTTACAGGCCAATGAGTGTACAGTCACTAAATGTACACATAACCTAATTTTTTTAGACCCCCATGGATGAAATTCTACGAAACTTGGCATACCCCCGGAGAACACCAAGGTGGTGGTGGTCCCCGGGACTAAAATGAAAATTTTCCGTAAAAGTCTAGTGGGGCTACATACCCACCAAATTTCATGTACCCTCGTGGTTCGGGTGTCCCGGTATCAATGACCAAAAATTCAGGAAGTAGATGACGGGAAAAATTCTTGAATTGTGTGCATGTGTGCGTGTACAAGTTTATGTTTATGTGTGTGGGTGTGTGTGTGTGTGTGTATGTGTGTTTGTGCATGTGCATGCATGCGTACATATGTCTACTGTGTGAGTATGTATCATACGTATGATTACTGTAAATGTATGTGTGTGCGTGTGTATCTGTTTATGCACATGTGTGCACATGGAATGGGTTAACATGACCCCTGGAGGCAAAAAAATTGTCATCGTAGGCCCTACAGTTCTCAAGATATTCACAGAGAACTGTGTCTGCCCTACCCTCCTTTCGGGGGGTCCAGTCCAGCGGGGGGGCTACAGATCAAAACGAAAAATGACGGTTCCATGCTATCCATGTGGGGGTACATGCCCACCAAGTTTTGTGTACCCCATTGTGTGCCCACATCAATTTTTGTGTTCATGAATTTTTGAGTGCACACACATAATACTATGTGCATGTGATTAGTCTGGAGTGCAAGTTAATAGTAACTCTCTCTCTCTTACTCTCTCTCTCTCCCTCTGTCTGTCTCTTTCTTTGTAGTTGTGTGTGTATACTGTATCTGTGTGTAAGTGAGTGTGTGTTTGTGTGACTTGAGTGTGTGTTTGTGTTGAGTGAATATCTGTGTGAGTGTGTGAGTCACTGTTTATGTGTTTGTGGGTATGTGTGTTCGTGTGTGTGTGTGTGTGTGTGTGTGTGTTTGTGTGTGTGTGTGTGTGTGTGTTTGTGTGTGTGTCATTGGCCAGCCATGTCAGTCTGGACAGCCACATGACTGTGAGGTTGTGTGTGTGTGTGTGTGTGTGTGTGTGTGTGTGTGTGTGTGTGTGTGTGTGTGTGTGTGTGTGTGCGCGCGTGCCTGTGTGTGTGTATTTGTGATAGAGTGTATGTGTATACGACTGTGTGTGTGTGTGTGTGTGTGTGTATCTGCTTCAGCAAGCGAGTGAGCGAGCGGGACGTTTTTGAAACAGCCCTTCAGTTTTTCGCCGAGCCTCCCCAGCCTCTGCCCCAGCCCCAGCGTAGGCCTCCTGTACACAGACTTGCCTCTCAGAAGGCCCACTGGAATGTGCTCAACACCGGCTCTCTCGCCTCTCATCGTCATACCTCAGCCAGCCCTCAGTACCATCCTGTGTGCTCCAGCAAGGCCAGGGAGTGTGTGTGTGTGTGTGTGTGTGTGTGTGTGTGTGTGTGTGTGTGCGCACTTGTTTCATTCCTGTCGGGCCTTGCACAATGTTTCCCACTTCCCTCCCAGCACACGGCTTACACACAGTGCCTACGTGACTCTCTCTCTCTTTCTCTCTCTCTCTCTCTTTCTCTCTCTTTCTCTCTCCCTTTCTTACTCTTCTCTTTCATGCACACTCACAAGGACTCAGCCCTTAGGAATCCATGAATACTTAATGAACGTTAACTTTCAAGTGTTTGACATTACTTTGATAAATATCTAACGCATCAGTGTAAAATTATTAATCTTCCATCCTTAATCAATTTGAAGGTCACAGACTAGCACAGTCTATGAATATATAACTCAGTCTAATACTCTGAAATCCATGGTTACAAGCACCAGATTATTGTGAGACTTTAGCTTCATATTTCTTGTCGTGCCCAATTCTTCAGCTTTCTCAAAAAGGTGTGAATGGCATAGTGATTTGACAAATCCCAAGAAATACAGATACCTATAAAAAACCTAGCTGATGCAATTTATTATGAGTTCCAAAATATATGTTATACTTTGTGATCCTGATGCTGTTTTAGGCTAAAAAGTTGTTTTACATCACCTAACCTTCATTTGGAATAGAGCACTCAGCTTTTGAGCTAATGGAATAAAATAAGATTATATTAATGACAAAAAAGGATAAATGCCTGGGTTATCCTTGCCCAAGAATATCATATTCACATAATTGTTTCAGTATAGAGCATCCTACATCTTCATTCTATCAGCCTGTCTGTGTTGACCACATAACCCTGGCTTAGCAGCTCCAATGAGGTCATTTTGAGACAGCAATAAACCCCCCCGCATTGATTCAATAGTCGTTCTTGGTGGGTTTGTGAGGGTCACACTGATTCAGGGCAGAGAATTAATGTCCCCCCTTCCCCACCCTATGGCTCTCCACGACATTTCCATCAGGTTGCTGGAGGGTCACTCCTTATTCATGCCCCCCTACTTTAGGATCAGATGCGTGCTTGAATGTCTGAGTTGACCCCTCAATACCTGGGCAGACATCCCAAAGGGCACGGCAACGTGTGCTCACTACACAAGGTCCAGATAAGAGCTCAATAGAAGTGGCTGTTTTGCTTCCAGAACAGCGGTTGTTGTTCTCTGCAAAAAGTAATTTTTCAGGTTCAAAATGACACTTTTTCGAAAATGTCAGAGGCGTGCGGGAACAACCTTCAAGAGGAGATACGCATGAACAAAACTTCTGTCGTTTTTTTATCTTCATGGTTTTCAATGGAAAGGGTAAAAGAGCGTTTAATGAAGGCACCAGAAAGGGCAATTATCGAGTAGAAATAACTGTGAATTGCTCACTGTCATTTAGCACTCAACTATTCAATGACTAAGACCTAGTTGACCTACCATGAAGAATGAACTCTTCAGCAAACTATCTGTGCTCAACTCAATATGCCACTTATAAAGACATATGGTACAATATTTTTCCAAAATGAAGACTGTTCACTGAGCTGCTCACAGTGCAGTCCTAATTACTAGAGCTCTGTTCTAGAATCTTTGGGTAAAACGACTTTTTTACTTTTTGTGATCAAAGACTCAGCATTAGTATGCACGTTAGCTTCACGCTATGCTGGAGAGTGGAAAATGTTTCAGAGAGGATGTCATCTCTGCAACTCCTGAGTTCAACTTCCAGGCCTGTGATTCAAGAAACGGTCCACTTCACTTTACTGTCATCTCATGGGAAACAAGTCAAGGCTCATCATCATCATCATCATCCACTCAAGAAACAAAACATCATCATCCACTCAAGACACAAAACACAACTCATAATTCCAGTCTATACTGTATTCAGTTTTGCCTGTCCTTTTTTAAAAGATGAGTCAAGGAAGAGGCAGAATCTATGTAATCTCAAAAGACAGAATTAAAGATCGATGACTGCATTTCCTTTCAGAATGGCGAACTGTTTAACAGTTCATCTAGAAAGACTGCATTACACTGAAGTTTATCATCCTAGCTCCCATGGTGAAATGGTGCAATTATAGCCTACTGAAACATTACCTACTAAAGGAAGATGTCACTGATGCTGAAAAAAACTTCCATATTTCACCAGCTTGACCACTACAAACCAGACTTCCTAGTGTTTTAGAAATTGTGTACATAAATTATGCTGGTAACAGATTTCTGTAGTAACAAACTTGAGCCATAGGATATCAGACTTGATATTCAACCAGGTGGAAGAACCTTATCAATTTAGGTCAACAATTTCAGGAGTGATCAATTTAAGGATCCAAAGATGGGAATGGGAATACCATTCTAATCTTTTCCAGATTTAAAATCCACAAAAATAAACTAGTGGAACGTTTATCTTCTTTAAAAAAAACTACCTTAACATTTCAAGGCCATTGTATCAGCAGAGCACCACAGTATGCCAAACAGTATCAAAACAATGAAGTGTATACCACATTGTGCACACAAATTCAACCAATACAATCTGTCAGTTTTATGACATCAGTACCATTAACAGACAAACTTAAGTGCCATGTTTATCACACGGCTAACCACAAAAGGCAAAACATCTGGAGCAATAACCAGTGCCTTCAACATATTAGTGAGCAAATATATGTGTTTCAGATATGTTTACTTATATAATGTATGTATAAGGAAATGACAGGGTATGTAAAGGCAATAGACAGCCTGAAATAGACAGAGAAGCTACAAAGGTAGTGTGAAATGGTGCCTTTTTTCATCCTGCCTTCAAAATTGCACCATTGTGGCGGCAGCACAGGCATTTCCACTTGACAAGAAAAAAATCTAGTTGCTGCACCTTTCATTGTGGTGACCACCCTGGCTGTTATGTTGCCTCGTGGCCAGCAGGCCGTATGGAGTGGACAATCGCAGGTGGCTTTGACTGAGCTCAGCCTGCCGTTACTTAAATAGAAACCCTCTAAAAGGGATCAAGAGTCCTGTGTTCCATCAGTTTAATATCCACTGCATCTGCGTGGGCCAAGCAGACAGTGCCGCTCTGCCAAGACAAACATATGGGATTCGGCTGAAGGGGTCCAGTTTTCTGAGACGGCCCTCCAGCCTAAACTTCTTAAGGAGCCGGTATGAACGTGCTTTATTTAAAAAGGTACTGCCACTTTCAAAAAGCCTGGATTCAGTGGAGACACTGCTACCTTTCACCCTCCGTGTTGTTTAAAGGTGTGTTTGCTTTAGAAATGTGTGCAAACCTTCGTCATCATTACCTACCATTTTCATCCCTCCCCTTTAAGGAACTTTAAGGAAAAATTACACCAGCTAATTTCTTTAAAATTTGGGGGGAAAATGAGAAAAAGAAATCCCAGAGGGGAAAAGAAGAATTCCTGCATTTATTAAGGCAAATACTAATAAGCAAGATGATATTTCACCTGTGTATATCATTAAAAAAAAAACACCTAAGCATTTACTGCTTATTGAAAATATGGACATTCCAAACAGAAGCTGAGTCTCGGGCCAGTCTGGTGTTGCTCAGTTAAGGAATCAGCTGCTTCCTGGAATTTTATTTACAGTCATCCATCACAACCCTACACAACCATCAATCACTTGTGCTCTCAGGTGGACCAAACAAAAACCACACAAAAAGTTTGACGAGTCCAAAAATAAATCGATAGACAAAATGGCAAGCAAATCCAAAATAGGATGCTGAGTTGAATTTGACCAGGAGGAAATGCCTAACAGTTTAATCGAACTCTTGCTTACATACTCAGGCAAATGGTGAGCATTTCCAAACATTTACCTAGTGCTTCGAAAGGTGGTGAGCAGAGACTGCCTGACCCTAAAATAAAACCAAGCCACCGTGAATGGGCTGCAATGTCCATGGCACTGACAACACAAACTGTGGGCACCCCTGAAGTTTATGAAGGTCAGATTAAAAACGTATAAACATATAAATATATCAATAAACGCAGCCAGCATACATTATATGCACGGCAACATCCCTGGCTTCTTGAGAGAGAGAGAGAGAGAGAGAGAAAGAGAAAGGGAGAGAAGGAGAGAGAGAGCAAACCTGAAGAAATAGCTTGCCTCTGCATATCCTAGCACACCCCCCCACCGCCACCTCAAACCGTATACCAAAACAGCTCTGGGGTCAAGTCTCTGCAACGGGCAAGTCCTTGGCTGAATCAACAAGTAACATCAATAACTATTAGTGAATACAACTCTTGTGCCCGATTGCACTTTGCTGGGCAAGGGGCGAATGCCTTCGTTTCTTCCTCAGTCAAACAGGCTCCTGAAAGGTTAGGGCCAGTGCCTGCTGGAAGCTGTGTCAAGCATAAACACTCTTCATCAGGCAAGGAGGGAAAAAAGGAAATAGCAACTTCTTGGACGTTTACTCAAAACTTTTTTTTATATATTTTTTTGACAGCAAGCCTTCATTATATTCTATCATACTTCACTCGGTCAACTTGCCTGCAACTCTATGAAAGTCAGTCAGTACAGAAGCAAAGTCCAAGTAAGATTTGTGGAGGAAAGTCACTCAGTTCAGTTAAAAAAAAAAGGTTTGTCCGGCAATGCCGGGGAGTGAGAAGTGTAAAACTACAAAGACAGATACAAAGTTGATATTAAAGCCAAACTGCCACCTGTATCATGCAGCACAACATGACCCTCATGTTAACTGCCCTGGGGAAGATGTGCAATTTTGACTGACTTGATCCCACTGCCCTGTGGTGATGTAACAGTTAACATTAAGCTCTGGACTGCCTCCAACCTGTCTTTATTTAGGTCAATTATTCTGTTCTCCTGCCAGTGCCAAGAGTGTTTCTCCTGATCCAAGCTTTACCTGATTTCTGTCACAGATGCTGAAAGAAGTCATTCACTTTTGCCAATGCCTGGTGAAAATATGTATTTTTTTTCTCAGAGGGCAGCTGGCTCCTCTAGCGCCGTGTACAGATGTGTTTTAAACATCCCGTACATACAAGCTCCAGCTCCTCGGCTCTGCAGAGACTTGAATCTGAGTTTGCTAACAACATGAATTTATTGCAATATAGTCATTTGTGTTTCATATTTATTGGCACATGTAGTTATCCTTCAGCATGAGTCAGTGACTGTGTTGCTTGAGGCATTATAGCATTTTGGATCGGTGTGTGGGCTATTCAGCATGTTATTAATGCCATACACAATGTTCTGTATCCTCGCTAAAGGATTTCATGGTGTAACACTCATTGTTGTGCAAAAAGAATTGAAAAGTCACAATTTCAAAAAAAAAATAAAAATGGCACTTGGGAGAACAAATTTCCTTTGCCTGTGTCAAGATTCTTTGATTAAATAGGAACTCAATGCCAAAGCTGCAGAGTGTTGTCGAGCTTCATGCACAAATTTTCCAGCCACAAAGTCAGGCACTTGGGGAACAATTTGTTTCAGGGAATATGGCAAGGATACCTCATTCCAGGCAGGAAAGAAGCCATAAGTTACAGTATGTACTATGCGCTTCACGTTACTGAAACCTCAGTTAATGCTCCCAAACATATCACAAGCCCGTCCAGTGTGTGTTATTTCGTGTTTGCACGAACCTCAGGCTTACACCATTTGCACTGCATAACTCAACTTTAAAAAATATATCTACAAGAGGGATTATGGGAGAAGCACTTGCACTTGCTTGTGCTCAGAGGATGCCCCAAAAATCCAGACCAGCAAAAGCTATCTCTGGTGTGTCTCTGTGTGTGTCTATGTAGCTCTTGTGTGTCTCGATGGCCTTGGGCTAGTGACTGTACCCTGTGACGTTACTCATCAGTCCACAGCAGACCACTGGAGACCGGGGAGAGACAGTCCCATGTATGGGTGTGTTGCAAACAAGCTCACTCACTCACTCACTCAGTCAACCCTCATTGAACAAGGTTACGGCTTTTGAAACTGGCATGCCCATATTTTACAACTGGCATGAGGAGAACAACTGGACTGGCATACTGCCGGTCAGAGAGGCGGGAAAGCAGTCTCCTCACATAGACCGCACCCACCGCCCCTTTGCAATCACTCACTGCCTTCTCACAGTGTGTTGGGCTGTAAGGCAATTTCCGAGCACATCAACACACCAACACACGCCTGAAACAATGATGACACGATCAGGCTTGCGGCTTCACCTCAATCTCTACATATACAGCTCGCCTCAACGACATCTCCGGACAACAGGCTCATCGTTCGGAACTGCATCGCCGAACAGGTGTGTGGAAGTACCAAGCACTATAATTACAGATTTTACAGCGGAGGCAGCATATCCCAACTCCATTTCCATTCTGCGCTAGACGACCATAAATGTCAACCACATACACTCGTATTTTGGATTCGGAGGCGGCATCGATTTCAACACTATGCTCTTTGTCCAGCCTCGGCAGTAGCTGGAATGTCAGGCATGAATTTGGGGGGAGATTTGGGAGGGGAGGGGGTGGGGGCAACGAGTGAGGAGTAGTTCAAAGACGCATCCCAAGTACATCAGCCGCGAAGGAGGGGAAAAAAAGAAACGTGAAAGGGGCCGCTGGCAGCGTAGAGAGAGCAATGGGGGTGATCGTTAACAGTATTAATCTACTGACAAGGGTTCAGTGGGACGTTCGCCTGGGCACCCGCCAGATCTTCCTCTGTAGCCGCGCCAGCAGTTCAATAACGCAATCTGCACAGATCATCAACAGCACAGCTTAACTTCCTTCAGCACCCAGTGTGACCCCCCCCCGCTCCTCCTCTCCCCTCCACTCTCTCGTTTTCGCTCTCTCTCTCACATCCTTCTGACCACCACCCCCATCTTCCAGCAGGGCAACATGCATGAAAGGAGCCAAAGGCGGAGTGACAGAGCTTGGTGTTTAGCTTGGGGAAACCTGAGCGCCTTGCTTTAGGGAGAGCACTGAACCTCCTTCTGTTTGGTTCCACTCCTCTTCTCTATTAGCCTACTCTTAAAGAGAATATAGTGACAAACAGAACACACAACCTCAAGAGTCAATAATAAACTCTTTTTTTTTGGTTTGTTTTTAAACAGAATCTGCGCCAGAATATTCCGCATGGAAATCATGAAACAGATTTGCAGATATTACATAAGAAGCTTATTAATGAGCTGGTTGAGAATGACACCCAGAAAAACAACTGGGTGTGAGGAATAGACATGCATGGCTCATTATCTGGTAGCTTATCCCTTGACCTAGTTCCAGATGATGCCTTCCTGTGTTTTCATATGCTTCCTCCTCCTCCTCCTCCTCCTCTCTGGCCTCCTATACAGAGCCTCCCCCTCAAGCCACCCAGTGACTCCCACAGACTAAGCTGAGAGGAAGTATCTGCTGCTGAGGCATTAGGACCAGGGCTGCCTGTAAAAGACTTCCAGACTCCGACATGGCTGTAATTGGGCACAGTAAAACACACACCTAGAGAGGACCATGAGTATCAATTTAGATCAAAGGCCGTTACTGCTGGCTACTGTGTTTGATCCGGCCCTTTCGGGAAGTCGTTTGTGGGCCAGGAATCAAGGGGGTTATAGGGCGACTTAGATCCATCCTGGGAGAATTATCTTAACATATCCCTGTCCATCTTGAACACATACAATTTGCCATTCACTGATGCTTACCTCCACACACACTCACACACACAAGCACACACACACACACACACACACACACACACACACACACACACACATCCTGCTTTCACACCTAACCATTATGGAGGCTTGACTACATGTGAGATTCTACTAGTGCTAAAAGATCTTTTTTTTCTTAGCACATCTATCGTGTTACACAAATGGGATGAGACCTTAGATTGACCGCAGAATAAGCACAGTGGTATAACTATACCCAGGTGAGAGGATTTCAGGGTTTTTCCTAGAAAAGCCAAGGAGATTGGTAAGGGTGGTCTGAACAATGTGATGTCTGCTTGTGTTAAAAATGTGTGGCGGAATGGGGAGGTCTGCTGGATCTCTAATCTAGAACTCAGTACAAGGATACAATGTCCTCTTTACCCCTAAACCTGCATTCAGTTTTACTTTTAAAAGTTAAAAATATACTATTATACAATACTAATACTATACTATACTATACTATACAATACTAATATACATACTTTAAAAGTTTTGGCTTATGTAGTTCAACAAATTATTTATGAACATATATGGTCATTTTCTGCTTGTCTTCTGGGTAATTTACATATATACTGCTTAAAGAGGTTAACAAATCCATGGTGAATGTCATGTAGGTGTTTGCTTTCTGACAAATGTCTCAAATTATATAAATAATGTATCTAAAAAATTGAGTTTGTTTCCACAGAAAGCCTTTGGAAAAAGATTGCCATTCATATAGGCCATAAATTTACAGTGGCTTCACCATGGAGAACAAGCTCAGTCTGCCTTGGTTGGTACATTAAGCATCTTAGTATGTAGGTCGTCAGCATTCACAGAGGTTGTGACAAAAATTATTAGGGGCAGCCGTGGCCCACTGGTTAGCACTCTGGACTTGTAACCGGAGGGTTTTGCCGGTTCGAGCCCCGACCAGTGGGCCGTGGCTGAAGTGCCCTTGAGCAAGGCGCCTAACCCCTCACTGCTCCCTCGCCCGCCCGTTGTAGCAGGCAGCTCACTGCGCGGGATTAGTGTGTGCTTCACCTCACTGTGTGTTCACTGTGTGCTGTTTGTGTTTCACTAATTCACGATTGGGTTAAATGCAGAGACCAAATTTCCCTCACGGGATCAAAAAAGTATATATACTTATACTAGGTTCAGCCACACTCGTCTCTACAAAGTGCTTTGCATTTTCACCAATCGCCTACAACTCCACAGACAGACAGACACCCAGCACATTCCTGTGGTTTCAGAGGCATAGGCAGCGTATATTGTTTCTCCATAACCTAATTGGAAGTGCGGCTCAACTAATACAGTGAAACCCAGGGTGCAAGCAGCGGTCAGCCCGAGCCTCCACCTGCGTCTCAGGCAACACGACCCATCGGTCCGCCCCAACAATGGGGACACTTTTACTCCCATCGCTTTGAATCATGCGTTTCTGTCCAAAACCTGCTGCGTGGTCCAGTCTGCACTTTAAATCCGAGGCTAATCCTTCAGTGACTCCAAGCTCCAGAGGAACAGTGTTTACGCCATGGGGGGAATGGGGCAGGCAGCTAATTTGTGCAGATCTCAGGGTGACCCAAGGTTCACTCAACTCTGGTATCATTTTGGATGCTGGCCCAAGGGTTGCCGAGTTCGTCGTAAGAAAGGCAGGGACAGGAAAAGGCACACTAAAGAGTAAACACACACACACACACACACACACACACACACACACACACACACACACACACACACACACACACACACACACATACACACACACACACACTGATCTGATCAGAGACCATGGCCATGCCTTACTTGAACGATTCCTCCATATTCTGAAGAGCCTGCATGGTCTTAGGAAGTACAGGAGAAACATGTGTTCTTGGCTGTGTCTTTACCAATTGTTTACTAGTTCAGTGTAAACAGACAGGCCTGTTTTGTCTGAACCATCAGACAAAACAGATTCCAAGTAAAAGTGAACTCTAATGCAATCATGTGAAACAGATGGTTAAATGGATGATTATTGAGGACACAGTACCAGAGGTGGCGGCACGCCATAGCACTTTGGGCCAGTCTTTTTCCTGAATGCCGAGAATTCTTTTTGCCCAGATTCACGCACGATGGTGATTTATCTTCATTTACATGCTATTGTTATTATCGCCATTGCAGTGTGGTGTCGCTATCAGCACAAATCTAATCTCACTCACCAGTGATGTGACTACCGCAAGTGTGTCACTGGGATCTACATTCAGTGAGAGCCAAAGCCTGCGCATGGCGATGGGCCCCTTCTCAAACTTTCACATCATTTACAAGTATTACTCATTGTGATGTGGAAGAATCAACCTTCCAAACCAACACTTTAGACCTTTTATAAGAAATGATCGCTATTTGCACCGCTTTCTTCCCTTTTACATTACTGTCATGGTGACCTTATTGGTAGGTTATATTGTGTTTGTACTGTGTTTTTATTCTCGTTGAGATGTTCCAAAATGAAATGTTGGTTAGGAATAAAAAACTAAATTGGTGTTAAAAATAGGCCCATTGAAAAATGGCAGGCCCATACAAATGTAAATCCTGGCGCCACTGATGCACAGTACTACTACAGGCAGACTGCATTCAAGTTTGTAATGAGTGGAAACCTGATTTAAAAATGCATATCAATCACTGGCAAATAGTATTTTATCAGTCAATACTGATTGAAAAGAATTTTGAACTTGCACGAAATGTTAAATTACTTTATCAAGATGGCATTGTATGAAAGAGCACACATTTCTGACAAATATCTTGATTAGTAACAGAAATAAACAGACAAAATGCTTTAATTACTGAAAATGTGTACGTTCTTGTCTGATTGTCTGAACACATTTGTATGTGATTGATGAGGTACTTACCAGCCCATCACAGTTGTTTATAGCGACGGAGGCCTCTGGCACATCCGTGATGTCACCGACAAACGTGCAGTCTGTTTTGAGAAGTTCCCGGTTCATTATCCTGTCCGTGCGAACGCTGGAGCGATTGCCGCTCTCTGTCGAGTTGCCATTGTCCTCCACGACAGCCTCCACCTCTTCATGCCACTCCACCATGGCCCCAGGGGCCACAAGCTTGCGGTTGGGGTGCAGTCGTAGGTGGAACTCCTTGCCGAAGGCAGTGATGTTGAAGAAGAGCTGGTCACCCTGCTGCAGGCCCAGCGTGGCGTCCCGCTTCACCCGCTGCTTGTGGTTAGCTGAGAGCAGATGTGACAGGTAGTGGCCCTCTGAGTCGGTGCTGATGGGGGTGATGAGACCGTACTCCTTCAGCCGGCTTTTGAGGAACTCTGGAAGCAAGGCAAGGCAGGTTCATGTACAAAAGTCATTACCATGGGTAACAACAGGGATAATTTATGTCCTCTCACATTTTGCAAGAGTAAAATTTTTATGTGTGTATGCATGTGTGTATGTGTATGTGTGTGTGTGTGTCTAATGGAGGCAGAGTGTGGGGGTAGGGGGGTATTAAAGGTATCAGCTACTAGATGGCAATTAATCTTAATTAGGCATGTTTGTTTGGTTTCTACTACGATCCTCATTCACTTTCTCATTTGCGGTCAACTTAGCAGTTAAAAGAAGCTTATAGGCCTCAAACAGTTTCTTTCATTTCAAAGCATTTTTCCACCAACATTTGGCCTGCCTTTTAGACATACTGTATGAATGATGGCTTGCATACAGGTAGGCCTCTGAAATGTGAAAAAAATATATACTGAGGGCGTCCAGAAATGTTGAAGCTTGTAATTTGCCAATGGTACTTCTGGCTTAAAACATGAAATAAAAGCAGATGTCATTGTTTGACACATACAATAAGCCTGAAGAAATTGCAGGGTTTATGTCCCACAGCAGTCTGATTTTGGACACAATTGATGCAGTGAAGTGACAGCACGCTTAACCAAGCACAGTTTTTGCCCCAGCAGCTGTCAATTAAATACTGACAGAGTGACTTCTGAAGGGACTTGCCAATCCTTGTCAGCACATAAGAAGCCTTCCTCATTCTAGAAGTCTGAACGTGATACAAATCTAAGAAACAGGCCATGTGTTTGGACATTTCATGTACTATTGTTTGACAAGGCCATGGGTTTCTTTTTTTCCCTATTCTAATATTCAAGGTTGTCAGACTGCCGTCTGTTTGTATTCTATGCATCTACTTGCTGGGAAGGGAAAGGCCTGTAATCACTGAATTCAGCTACTGTATAATATAACTGTGTACTGCATTCACAAGCTAGACCTATTATCATGGAGCTGTGGGGAAAAAAACGTAATGTTGTTTCTGTCAAAGCTTTATCAAGAGAAAGTGAAAAGTTTTGGACATTTCAACTCACTAAATGCATTGTTCGCTTTAAATAAGCAAAACATAGAGAACTATTGTCTTGTGTCACCAGATTTCATCAAACATTAATGAATGAATAACGTACCCTACAACTTTCTCTACACATGTATAAGGTTGTGATGCAATGTTAAGGTCAATATTTGGGCAGAGTATGAAAGAAACACTTGTATACTTTTTAGTAGGCCCAGTC
>NC_063193.1:9669767-9757267 GCF_017589495.1 Alosa alosa | reverse complement strand
ACTGTTTCGCCTGGCTTCTTTTCCGATACTTCTATGTTCCATGCATTTTATTTTCTGTTAAGACCGAATGAAAGTATCTAGTGTTGCACATGTCCCTAACTTTTCCACAGAACAGACACATGGAAACCATTCAAAACCTGTGAGTAAATGTGTGTGTGTGTGTGTGTGAATGGGGATACAGGAAAGAGAACATGATAAAAGTGACTGGGCATCCATGACTTATCTGAAGAGGGAACCAGAGGGAGAATTGAGCCAGCATGGGTGGCTGGGACGAGAGTGAGTGAGTTCACTAACTGCTCTGTCCCCTACGACCACCCATCTCCACAGTAAAGTGGTGCTTATGATCCCGTCTATTTCACCCCCATTCTTTTATGTGCCTGTGACGCTCCCAAAGAAAAAAAGAGAAAGAAAATAATAACTTTTACACTTTGATTGCAAATAGGGGAATACTGCTTATGGAAGGTTCCAGAGAACTAACCGTTCTGAATCAACCTCTTCCCGGACTTTCTAACCCACTTTCCTGCTAACGCCCCCAATTCCATACAGAGGGCCAAGAATAGTAATATACATGCAGCAAATGCAATACATTTTATAGTATCACACTGTGAATTATATAACTCTAGAGATGCCCAATGGCTGTTTTGTCTTTTGAGATGAAAACCACTGACGGTCCTTCACTGTCCAAAATCAGACATTTCTTGAAAGATTTGCTTTGTCCAAATGAAAATCCTTTCACCTTTTTTTTTTCACCAATACATCTCCCTTAAGTACAGTATGTCAGTGTTTAAACAGTTCAGCTATTTTGTACCAGGGCCCAATACATCCACTGTCCAATCCATCCAACCTACTTAACTATGGAGGTGAAGGGCAAATAGTTGTCAGGCGCCTCAGTGGCACACATTGATGACAGCGGCATGAAGGAGAGCCAAACTGTGAGCCGAGATGGCAGTGGCGGGCCAGAAGGGGGCATTCCACGTTCTATAGCTGAAATCCCCCCTTTGAGACTGACAAGCCGCAAAGTGTGAGTCATTAGCGCTAAAAGGCCTTAAGCTTTGAAAGGAGGGGAGGGGGTGCAGAGAGAGGAAGAAAGAGATGGACAGAGAAAGAGATAGAGAGAAAGAAAAGGAGGGATTGTGACTTCAAAACCCCATGCTTCCCAGAAGTAAGCCCCGTGTCATAACTTTAATTGGCTGATCTTTATCCCGGCCCCTCAGCCCGCGCCCTTGATGTGGGAGACTCGGTTTTGTCAGGGAATCATCTGCTGTATTCACCAGCTGGTAGCTTCTGCGATGGAAGGATTAGGCATAAGCACAGTTAGAAGAAGAAGAAAAAAAATTAATAATAAGAAGACAAAAATTCCTTGATGCATTCCTTCATGAAATCAACATTGCAGAAGATTAAAGAGAACAGTAAGATGTATTTGTAATCCTACATCTATTTCTGGCAAACTCTGTATCTATGCCCTGAAAGCAAAGCGTCAATGATGTGTGAAATTGCAACAGACTTATGCCAACACACACACAGGTACCCAGTGTCACGCAAATTATATGGCTATCATCTAATTAGCAGGACTTCCCAGGGCCCATTCATTCAATAGCACGCTGTGCTGACAGCCTCCTTAGTGCCATCACAGGAGATAATACATGGATATTTAACTCACAATTGAGCTCATTCCTTTGCATGCTTGTGGTGACACAAGGTGTGACATCACAACTTTCCCTCTCCAAGGAAGGCTACATTGAGTGAAGCCAGACAGACATATTTGTCTCACTGACAAAGACCTGATGCCCTGGCCCTCACACAGAGGGAAAAAGAAAGAAATGGAAATGAAATGAAATAAAAACCACTCTTGGAAGTACCCTCAACAAATCACTAACTTATGATGCAGGTAGTGGCACCCTGACAAAGTCTGTGACCATTCTGCTGATGGGACATGGTGGGACAAAAAAAGAGAGAGAGAGACAGAGAGAGAGGCTCAAGTGGAATGGAAGGAGAGGGAATGAGATGTTCCCCCTCTCCCTCTCCTACACACTCTTCACCTCCAACATGTGGGACAGGGAAGGGCACTTGCGCTCTCCAACATACGGCACCTCAGCAGTTCGCCACAGACTAGACAGAGCAGCCCTCTGCCACCAGTCCCGGTGTTGATGTTGGCAGAGGGGGAGTTGTCACACATGCTGCACCACAGGAAAGTCCAATATTTGAACTTTTCACTCCGATTTCACTTGCAGCGCGTCCCTGCCTGAAAAGAGTTCGCTTTTTGTGGACGACCTAAAGACCAGACCAGGGAGGCGGGGTATGGTGGACGGGGGGGGGGGGATATGGCGGACTTTGTCGCTGCGCGGAGTTGTGCACGGCTTTCTGAAAGGGTGGGTAAATTCCCATAAAAGAAGTGCTGAAACAAAATTGCTCCTTTGAGGTTACGTAATACTCAAGACAGGCTTCTCTGGCTTGACACAGATACCAGAGAGAGGGGATCAAGGAGGGTGGGGAACCGTCCTTTCAAATGCTTGGAAAGTAGGACATTAAGAACAAGTTCAAGTTAACAAAGATCACTCCTCTCAGTGAGTCTCTGAAGGCCAATCTCTGGATATATATAGACGTTTGGGAATGACACCATATGTTTAGTGGAAGTTGATTTTATTAAAGAAATGAATTCAGCAGAAATACCAAACATACCATTAAACCACCACGGGTCAGTGTCACAATAAAATTGTGGAAAAGGACAAAGGTAATGAAACCTGAAATGAAAAGACTGAAATGTGCTCGCAGCAATTATAGTCATCATTAGTCATTAATCACAAATTATTAGACGTGCCAAAGGATGGAGGAGTGGACGAAGCCAGACGTGTGAGCAACTGTGACCATTCATAAAAGTTGCCATACATCCCACTTTTGCTTCCCCACCACATCCCACTACCCTGGAAATCCAGAGTTCTCGGAGTCTGGAATCTCCAGGCTAACATCCCACAACAACCCCAATAACTTTCACAAAAATGCAACAGACATGTATGAGGTGAAACAGAGATCAGAGGAACAGCAAGGTCATAATAACAACGAGAGTGGAGAAAATCTACAAAAAAAATAAAGGACTTTTTGTAAACTGCACTAGGGTAAACAAAACAACACTTCATCAAATTGTGGTTAAGGCTGTCAAAAACACTGTATAAGGTAGATCTCCTGCATAGCGGTGCAGTGTACTGTATAATATGCATGCTCTCATCAGAAAATAAATCATGTTACTCAATTTCTCTTCATCCCTCCACCTGTAACTCCTTCTACACCGCACAATGCACATCTTACATGCTTTAGCCCTTGGTTGCTCAATGATTGTTGAAATTCAAATGTTTGTTCATGTATGTATGTGTGTGTATATGTGTGTGTGTGTGGGGGTTGTATGTGTGTATGTGTGTGCTCATATAGGGAGGAGGGGGACCAAAAGCTTCTATTCCTTATTAGCCTAGTGGGGCTACATGCCCACCAAGATGCATGGGAGTCTGGAAAAATCGACCTTTTATCAGGTGTGTGCCTGTTATTTTTTCTGCTGCTGTTGGCCAGTTGCTACGTACAGTATACGCTCATCAATACGTCAACGAGACGCCTCTTTATGCAGACAGGACTCGATCCCCATTTCGCGCCAATATGACAATCTATGTATAATCTTTGGTGGGACTGAAGGAGGGAAAATGCCAGAGGGAAGCAGGCTCAGGTGTGTCTGGAACCAAGCCTTCTTATTGGTGTTTACTGCTCACCACTAGCCAATCACAGTCCTTCTTGTGGTTCACATGTGGCTAAGAAACCAGAGAAAAGAGAAAAGAGAGAGTGTGAATATGCTCAAAAGACTTGTATTGCATTTGTAAAGCTTGGGGGCTTTTGGGCATATTACCAACCCATTATGTGAAATTTGGCATAATATTCTAAGACATTATGAAAAAGTATATGAATAAGTAAATGTATAGTGTAAAAAGTGTCATGAGTCCTTTTAAAGCATATACTAAAATTGGTCTCTGGTCTGCTTATGCATCTCTATCAGTAAAATTTAACAGTAGCCTACAGTTCAATTAGGTTTCTAGGTTTCATGAGTCACAATGTAAAGTGTATTGTGCTTTAACATGTCTACCGTACTGCTACAAGGCGAAAGGACTGCTCTTCTCAATGCAAATGCTCCAAGCCTAAACAATATGCTTGTATTAAAGGTCAAGGATTTCACAGGAAGTTGTGTTTGTTTGTGCTTGTATGTTTTGTTTAAATTCATTTGCTGATGCTTTTGTGCAAAAAAAACCCACTACATTATATTTTAACCAAGGAACAAACAAAACACACCAGAAAGGTAGCTCACCTCTACCTTCAGTATTCCCAGAGGAATTCCACGTAGGGTATAAGTTTTGTTTGGGGGCAGGCTGCCCCCACTTTGTTTCTAGTTCTAGCCTGGGCTACCTATAGAGACATACAGTGTACTCATGAAATGGGCAGCTAGCGGTTGTGAGGAGATGATTGCTGAATGTGACAAAAAAATGTATGGGCTTGAAATCACTGTGCGTTTAATGCCTTTGAAAGATACATTTCAATTATGCATAATTAGTTAACATTAGTCACCTTGCACAATGAACATATTCCTGCCTTGATGATGGTTTGGGCTGAAAGGCATATATCAAAATCTAAATCTGTCTAAATAGCATCTAAGGTGTTTTACAAGAGAGAGAGATAGAGAATAGAGAGAGAGAGAGAGACATACAGTGTACTCATGAAATGGGCAGCTAGCGGTTGTGAGGAGATGATTGCTGAATGTGACAAAAAAATGTATGGGCTTGAAATCACTGTGCGTTTAGTGCTTTTGAAAGATACATTTCAATTATGCATAATTAGTTAACATTAGTCACCTTGCACAATGAACATATTACTGCCTTGATGATGGTTTGGGCTGAAAGGCATAGATCAAAATCTAAATCTGTCTAAATAGCATCTAAGGTGTTTTACAAGAGAGAGAGAGAGAGAGAGAGAGAGAGAGTCTATAGCAAATCAACATCTTCCCAAATACAACCCAAGATTAGCTACACATTCATCACACATCAGCCACAAAGGAAAAAAGATTTTGTGAGATTAAATTGTATTGACACAGTCAAAAAATAACAAATACCAATCTATGAATTGGCCTTCAGATGAGGGAAAAAGGAAGAGGAAGCATCAAATCATATATTCAAGACCAAGCTGTGGTATGGCTCATGCATGAGCAATTTGTATAAATAACTTCAAGTGAAAGCGGAGACCTTTAAAGATGAACTGAAAGAATCAACATTGATAATGTGTTGATTATGACAATTAAAAATAAATTACACTAAAAAATGTAATTAAAAAAATCAATACGTAGCCCTTTTTTAAGCAACAGCAAAATTGTGTTTGTTAGTATTAGAACGCTGCCAGTTTCAGTGACGTCACTGGCATGGTAGGACCTGAGAAGTTCTATTAGGGGTTTGCACCGACGTCACGTTCTGGCCGGTAACTATGGTAACCCAGCACGCGCGGCCATATTGGCGATACTCAGTGAATGAAGTCCAATGGAGTATTATGCACTTTGGATATCTTACGTGATTGTAGCCGTGTCTAAACAACAGAAAAACTCATCAAAATGCGTCTAGGGCAGGACTTGGACCACAAGAAACGACGCGATATTTCGAGAAATTACGGATTATTGGCAGCGCAGATCCATATGAGTTGGGTGAGGGAGACGAAGTACCAAGTTCAACCACAAGCGCCCCCCTTCCTCTGATAACTTCTGGCATAATTGTCCCTTCTCCCTGGTTTTTTAATAACTTTTGGAAGATACCTACACCAGATGTTTTTCTCAGTCTGACCTATTGGTACAACCTAAAACACGGCAATAATTAACCATTTTCCTTGACGATGTTAGGGATTTACTTCAGTGCCTAATGCTTTCTAATGAGGCGAGTATCTCCAATATGGCGATGTCCAGATCTGATGACACGCCGTGCAAACCCCTAATAGGCAACAGCTGCAGCATATTATGTATACACAAATCCGGCGAAACACGGAAGTAAAGCAGCGCCGCCATTACTGCGTTGCCTTGCTGCTAAGGAAGTAGCGAAGTAATGTGTTTGTCCTGTAGGCGGCTGTAGCAGACGTTAGCTGTAGATGCGAAATCTTCTTTTTCTTAATTTTTATCTAGTACGTATGCTGTCCAGTGATGCCAGGAAAAGCGTGTTGTGTGGTCGGCTGTTTTAACAACAGTAGGAATATACAGACCTAGAATTAAACCGTTTGTGAAATTCACAAACCTTTGTTGCACATTGAGTGCCCATGTTTACAGGCTTACGGATTACACAGAGTTCCTTGTCGAGTGGAGGACCAAGATGTGCGTTAAAAGTGGATGAAATACATACGATTAATAAAATAATCCTGAATACCTGTAAGAACATGTATTTTACTGCTACAAGTGGTCGTGGCTAATAGTTATTTGCAACTTCTGAAGCTTGTGATATTAGCAACACAGCTACTAATGATAGCATTATTGTTGTCATTAATTAATACACGTCTTAATACATTATGTTGTCAATAAATTACCTTCATTGGTAAGTTTTGGCCACTGCCTGACATCTACCCAATGTTCCCTTTCACCTGACATTTTTTCATGAGCAGGATCTCCTATTTGATATTCTCTGACAGGATGCTTTCATTGAAAAGCCATTAGAAGGCACTGGCAAGTGTCACACCGTCACACTCCACAGGCACGCAGTAATGGCGCCAGGCAAGATGGCAGCGCCCATAAAGTTCGCGGCGGATTGGTGTATACACGAAAATGAGTAATTTTATTGGCATGGGTTACACATTTGAGCCTGTGAGGGACAGGCCTGTGATGTCTTGACTACCACTAGATGGGGGACGATCGGTTTCAGGCTCCAGCTCAACCTTCAGTAGTATCATTTGGGTGAAAATGACTGTGGGCGCTGCCGGAGCATGGACACTGGAATCTATCTGTTGCAAAGCAGTGGCGAAACGTAGGGAAAATGTTCGAGGAAGCCAAAGTGACGGGAAAAATATGTTTATTTATGTATGTGTTTATTTCGGGGGTATACATTTTGTGCAATGTACAGCGGCACCACATAGGCTACTGACCTAGCCTACAGGTCATGTAGAAAACTGGACGAGGGGTGCTTGAGACAGCAACACGCACGCTGTCTCTCTGTCTCCCTCCATCCCTCACACACACACATTGCCTACTGTACATCCTCCCCACAACTGCATACTCACTCACCACCAACATTAGGCCTATACGAAGGCTACGGTGCATATACAAATAAGCTATAACACGCATTCACGGCAATGTAGGCTAACGCAGTCTGGACTACTGGCACTCGTAACAGCAACTCACACGGGCTCTCTCTCCCTCCCTTGAAACTGTTAAAAACTTCGTTACCCCAAGTTGACCCCAGATACACAGAGGACACACGAGTTTTGCCGTTTATTATGACCGCCGCGCAGCGAAGCGGCCATATAGGTTTAGTCAGATTTTTTTTTTTTTCTTTTTCGCATGCCCAAATTTCCGTCAATGATTCCCAGGACACTGAAAGACCGGGGTACACGAAACTTGGTGGGCATGTAACCCCACATGGATAGCATGGAACCATCATTTTCGTTTTGATCTGTAGCCCCCCCCGCTGGACTGGACCCCCCGAAAGGAGGGTAGGGCAGACACAGTTTTCTGTGAATATCTCGAAAACCGTAGGGTTTAGGAGGACCATTTTTTTTTGTATGTTGATCTCAAGGGGCCATGTCAACCCATTCCATAACCACTCATGTCATGTATAGCGCCACCTAGTTAAACACAAAAAAGTAAAAATGAGGTGTTGTAATTGAAGGTATCTGTGACCTAACATAGTCAAAACTGCACGAAATTGGAAGTGTAGGATCATTATGACACCCTCTGTATGCACGCCAAGTTTTGTGGAATTCCGTTCATGGGGGCCACACAATAAATTAATTTATGTTACTATACACCAACTGGCCTGTAGGTGGCCGGAGACAGTTTTCTGTGAATATCTCGAAAACCGTAGGGTTTAGGAGGACCATTTTTTTTGTATGTTGATCTCAAGGGGCCATGTCAACCCATTCCATAACCACTCATGTCATGTATAGCGCCACCTAGTTAAACACAAAAAGTAAAAAAATGAGGTGTTGTAATTGAAGGTATCTGTGACCTAACATAGTCAAAACTGCACGAAATTGGAAGTGTAGGATCATTATGACACCCTCTGTATGCACGCCAAGTTTTGTGGAATTCCGTTCATGGGGGGCCACACAATAAATTAATTTATGTTACTATACACCAACTGGCCTGTAGGTGGCCGGAGACAGTTTTCTGTGAATATCTCGAGAACCGTAGGGCCTAGGAGGTCCACCTTTTTTATGTATGTTGGTCTTAAGGGGGCATGTCAACCCATCCCATTACCACTTATTTCATGTATAGCGCCACCTAGTTAAAAATTAAAAAGCAAAAAATCACAATCATTCATCACAATATCTCTGGCTGACAAGGTCAAAACTGCACGAAATTAAAAGTGTAGGATCATTATGACACCCTCCGAATGCATGCCAAGTTTTGTGTACTTTCGTTCATGGGGGGCCTTACAATAAAATAATTTATGTGTACATTTAGTGACGTACACCAACAAGAATTCCCGGGACACTGAAAGACCGGGGTACACAAAACTTGGTGGGCATGTACCCCCACATGGATAGCATGGAACTGTCATTTTCCGTTTTGATCTGTAGCCCCCCCGCTGGACTGGACCCCCCGAAAGGAGGGTAGGGCAGACACAGTTCTCTGTGAATATCTTGAGAACTGTAGGGCCTAGGATGACCATTTTTTTCCGTATGTTTGCCTCCAGGGGTCATGTTAACCCATTTCATGTGCACACATGTGCACAAACAGATACACACACACACACATACATTCACACTAATCATACGTATGACACATACTCACACAGTAGACATATGTACGCTTGCATGCACAGGCACATACGCAGGCACACACACAAGCACACACAAACACACACACACACACACTCACACACACACACACCCACACACATAAACATAACACAAACAATCAAGAATTTCTCAGAATTATGAACAGGCAAGATGGAGGTGGGGTTGTATAAAATGAATTTTACATGTGAAATCTATGAACTAATCATGTTTTGGTACTTGTTGTCTAGCAGATACCAGTGAGAATTGATTGTGGATAATGCAATTTAGTGAGACAGTTAGAATCATATAGGCCTTTCAGCGTGATTTCTTTTTGTGGAAAAAATTTGCTGGACTGGGCGGCGGTCATATTTTGTACGGCTCTGCGGTACATCAAGTTCCAAAGGGGACAGATAGGCTACTGCACTTAAAACTTTAAAAGATTGAACGAACCGTCCCGGACTTTGTAATTGCGACCAGTGACTGCATTGGGTGAACGAAGCCGAAGTTGAAACTTAGGCTCCATGGCACATAGACTGTGGGCTCGCCCTTCTATGAATTGAAAAAGACTACAAGCTGCCCCACCGAGTTTGCGATAAAGTAAGCAAGAAAATGGTTTTTAAGTCAGGATATGGCGAGTCAATGGCATTTATTCGTCCAAAGTTACAGACCAGTTTCCATAGTGCACATCTTATCAATAGTTTGAATGTCGTGTGTGTTTCTGCTCATTGACAATAGCGTTCAGTATGATTCATGCCCAATTAATTTCCCCTGTTAAAGTGTTCGCCTTTGTTTCACTAGTTTGGTTTCATTTTGTATGAGATTTTGTGATGTAGGCTAGCCTATGATAAACGGCTTATGGCCAATATGTAACTCAGCTAGGCCTAATGTTAGTTTCCTCAGCCATGTCAGCTAGCCTCAGACTCATTATCTGCTATGGCTGCTAGTGCTGGTGCGGAGTAGCTTACCATGTCGATTGTTGAAATCCAACAAGGCGGCGCCCGTGTAACAACAACACTTTCAACGTACAATTTTATCCCTTTTAATAAATTCAGCCATTTTAATCATTGTACCAATGAGAAGAAATAAAATACATCTGTTATATCACCTTTACTTCAAATTCCAGTTCAGTTCATCTTTAAGTCATCAATAGTGTGAGACTGGCAAGAGATCTCACTCACAAACATCTCATTTGTAGCTTGTTGGTGGTTTTAGTATAAAAGCCACACATCCTTTTTTCCTGATGCCTGTTAAAAGGAATGGGGCAATTCACATGAATTATGGGAATGTGCTTCACAGTCAAACAATACTGCTTCAGTTTTGTTCAAAGCCTCAGGCACCAAAAATGAAAACACATTTGTCAAACGCAGCCCATCCGTAAAGAGCTTCTCCTATGAACTTTATGTCTTTTGGCAAAATGGCAATCAAGTTGTCACTGGAATAAATCTTTATTCCTCCCTCTCATCAACAGTAATCATTGAAATAATATAAAACGTTACCACCAGAAATAACTTAAAAGGCCAAACATTGCTTTATATGTGAGTCACTTCCCTGTTCCTACGTCACACCTTATTTTGCTTTTCTGGCCATTGTTTGTCCAAGGAGTGTTCTCCACAACTGGCTTCTTCTCTTCCCTCCGAGGTCTTGTGTGTGAGGGAAGCACTGCCGGCCAACAGCCATGAGAGCTTTCCTCACCTCACCACATTTAAAGACAAAAGATAAACATCTGTTTATGTGGCCAGGCATGCGACTAAATTGAGCCTTAGCTAATGAAATGGCAGCAACTTCTTCCTGACCCTCACCGACAGAGTGGAGTCGCAGGGATGTCGCAGCGGTGTCTATGGAACCGTGGGCCGCTGATAATAGCTCCAGAAGGCCAAACAAGCTGTCCTTGAAAAGTGCGCCTGCCCCCTAATCCAAGGTTAAGAAATTAGAGGACATAAAACGGCTTCCTCGCAACTCCATCCACAAGAGGTGCCTTTCAGGCCCTGCCAGGATAAATTTCCCTCCCGCGGGTGCAGGCGGAAACTCCCCCCAAGCGCTCCAGAGAGACAAGGTGAGCAAGGTTCTCACCCATATGCACCCTACTCCCCCGGCCTGCAGGCAGCTTTTGTCAGAGGGTGATCCACTCGCTCGCCCGTGACCTGACCTGTGAGGCCCACAAGGGCAGCCAGGCTCGGGGGAGGCAGGTTCTGCTTGGCGGTGGAGCCTGACACTCGGCTTTTGCAACACCCCTTTTTTTTCTGGAGTCAGGCTGATATTCGATTACACCGCACGACTGAGATCATCCTTGGACGCGTCGCTTATTGCAAATAGTTTGAAAATGCAGAGGAATTAGCGAGGCTCGCATGACAACTTGGAGTGTGTCACTGTTAAAAGCTATGAGAGTTATCCGATCCGTTAACGGAGCCATTTCCCAACTCTTGGCTAGTGGGCGCAGCAGAAACAGCTCTGAGAGAGAGAGGAACCCTACAGAAAGACTGGCAGAGTCCACTGAAATACATGCTTCAGCACATAGCTTTAGAAAGGCCTCTTATCATGCTTTGATCACATAAACTGTGTTGTTTTCTTTAGGGAGATGAAACAAGTAGACAAAAAGGTTGTCTCAGAGGAACTGTTGAAAAAGTGGGCCCCAAGCCAAATCTACATTAACATCGAAAAACACACATTGTAATTTATTGGAAACAATGAAACACTCTGCCAAAAGTTGAGAGGTTAAAGCATGGTAATTGTCCATTCAGTGACAGTAAAATAATAGGCCTAATCCACCCGGCCCGCAAATAAAAACCCAACAATTACCAGCCCTTTAGGCTACATGAAAAGTCTGTGGCTTGTCTAGGGAATACTGGTTCGGTTTCAACTCAGATCACTCTCTTGAGGAGTCATTAAATAGATAATTATGATGTCTGGGGGAAGCTTCGAGCTAAACGAACCAAAAAGCAAGCACAAACAATCTTTGGAACATGCAGACATTGTAATCCCACAAGGCACATGAGACAGTGCTAAATAACTTTTGAAAAAAAAAATATATATATCAGAGCCAACATGTGGCTGTGCATTGGTTGACTTTCCAACAACCAAATGAAAATAACAAATACTATTACAAATATTACAAAACAGTTGTTATTACTGTTTTAGTTTTAGCCTAAATATAATTAATTCATAGCCTACATCTTTCAAAATGCTGACAAGTGAACAAATATTTATCTCTGTCCGGGGTATTTTTTATCGATTGCATATCCATCTTGGTTTTGGGAAATGCTGCTCTGTCTGACATATTTTCTTTCATCTTTTGTGATAAAACTTTCAAGAATAAACGCCAGTGGGCTGTCTGAGTTAAGCCTACCACAGTTACTATTGGTCTCTCACTGGCGTCCGGACAAACACCCTTTGGCTCATCACAAGACAATAAAAAAAACAACAATGACAGCAGTTGGGATTGCATCAAACTTGGCCCTGGCGTGGCCCAGACCTGGCTTCTATCGACCGTCTGCAACTCAGTCTGCTTCTGGCATCCGATTTTCTGTGAGGAGATAACATGACATGTTGCTGTCAACAGCAGCCTAGAAACTGGATGCTTTTGAAAAATGAAATGCAAATTCCAATCAATTTCCCTACAAAGATTTCCTCATCATCTACGAGCAATCCGATCCACTGACAGAACATTTCCACTGCCACACGGGTTTGTCCAAATCAATTACACAATGCACATACATCATCAATTACACAATGCACATACATTTCCCCTTTTTATCTAATAAAAAAAAAAAGGGTGTAGTTTTTCTCCCAACGTTTTCTAACACAGCCATACCATGGCGAGAGCTACTCGCCCTCCTAGGACACATGTCCCCCATGGGGTTCTGGAATGTGGATAAATAGCTGCTCAGCATGTGTTTCTGTCGAATGCACACAGCTTATGTTTGGGGGGGGGGGGTTAGTCAGGGTCCATACGTGAGTCATGCAGAAAAACATATATTCTTGCTCTCTCCGCTTCCTCTTTGTTTAACCATGCTGACAAATTGCCCTACTGGGAGATTGCTGTGAATTGCTGCCGCATTTCTTCTCTCTGTCTCTGCAAAAGTCTGACCAAATTGAACACTTCACTCTCATTTGGAGCACTTCACTCTCATGTGGCTGGGATAAAGCAGAAGATGTTTGCAGCCTTTGTTGTGTATCACAGTGGGAAGCTCTGGATGTGGCTGAGTGGAGAGAGGACCCTGCTTTTCGAGTGGGAAATAGGGAGAAAGAGAGGAAGAGAAAGAATGAGAGAGGGAGGGAGGAAAGAGAGATATGTAGAGAAAGGTACAGGGAGAGAAAAAGAGAAAGAGAGAGGAGGAGGCAGGAATGTGTTACTGGTCTGTAGCAGTATTCATGTGCTAGACGATGGCGAGGTGCTCCCGGCTGTGCCTCCTCACAATGCAGACACCTGCAGGACACCACGGTGACCCCTCTGAAGCTCACACCAGCACCGGTCCGCACGAACAGTCTCCCCCCCCCCGAACAAGCAATTTCAAATCTCAGCGTTGCACCTGTGTGCTTCCATGCGTCTCTGTCGACACACAAAAGCACCCGTCTACCACTGCATATAGGCCCGTCCACCCCCACAGTATTTCACAGCCAGCCTCCCTCCTGCTTCCTGTCGCCCCCCACACACATGTCCACGCTTTCAGTGCATCACTAAGCCGGGCCGCCTGCTGCAATCCCCAAAACCTGACATGAAGCTGAGGAGACCACAGTGTGGTCGGAGGCATAAAATAATGCTGTAGTTGAGGGTCTTACTAGGCATGCGAATGAACAAAGGTGCCCTGAATTATATAGTGCATCTGTCAAGGGTTGTGTGTGTGTGTGTGTGTGTGTGTTTTCACTCTGCTCAGAGTTTTTGCAAGCCTGCTGTGACCATCCAACCTGAGAAAAAATGTCAACACCAATGACAGTCACGTCTGGATGGCAAGTTGATGAAAAAATACTTTCTCTGCAACAATATTGAATATCCACACACAAGTTCCATTTAAGAGGCTGTGCCGACAACCTTATAAATCATTCATACACTCCCTGGGAAAGTCGTTCATCTTGGCCCTGGACCTATACAACATGTGACGGGTACAAATGACATATGGCAATTGCCATTTCCTGGTCTCCACAGGAACAGAATTTGTGATGATGATTCCTGTCTGACAGAAAAGGGAGAAAATCTGATCCTCTGTAGAGTAATATAATACACACATATGTGGCTCTGAGATGTTTAAATACACATGCACACACACACATTAAGAAAAAAAAACCACTTGTGGTAAGTGCCCTTACACATTTTCGGTTAGGCCTTCATCAACACTGAGGGGGAAAAAAGCAGTGTTTGAACACTGGGTGCTAAATATTTCTTCAGTTTTTGTAACTGGCTTTCAATAAATATTTCTTCTTGTACATTCCAGATAAGTTCAATGGCACTTCTGTGATCTTCTGATCATACGTAAAGTGGGACACAAGGTTGTCTCTGCCGACTGGTGTCTCTGCCAACATGGGTTTCTTCCACTTGCTTATCACATTAACCTTGCGTGTTAAGTTCCATTAATTGGGCACGCTTTTATTCCACTTTGTGATTACATCTGCAAATGTTTTCTTGGTCATTCAAAAGCACCAGATGGCCTTGATATCTCAGTGATCAGAAGAGGCTATGAATGTATGTGTAGTGTGCTCTTCAAAAGATCTCACAAAAAAGGCTTTTTCGCGTGACTTCAGATTTGACCAAAAATTGTCTAGAAGTTTCAAAGGCCAGGGAGTGCTGATGTTAGTGTTTGGTTGGAGCATCCATCCTTTCAAACCAACCGACATGCACTGTACACAGACCTCCTTCTCTACACTTAGAACAAATCTACTCCAGGCGCTTGATCTTTTGACCATGTGTTCTGAGATCTATATACTTGATGATATGCAGTTAGGCACACGTAGGCAATGTACTGTACGTCAAAGGATTTATTTCTCTATCTATCTACCTAATGCTCTTCATTCTAGACCTCGAACTAAAGAGTCTAAAGACTGTTTTTAACTAATTCTCCTTACAAAGCTGTGGTTAATGGTTATCGTTCTTATTTAAACACTATTTTGTCTATTACTAATATTAGTATTTTTTTATTTAGGCTATATGAATTTACTTTAAACTGTTCATTTCCATGTTAAAGCAATGTTTATTGATGTCATTGACCTGCTGACTTTGTACAATATTCATAGCACCAAAGGCTTGATATGCTATCCGAGTGCCATCCATTATAAGCGACCACATATCAGGGATGGAGAATCTTATCGCCATTGACAGCAACTATCCACCACCTGAATTCATTGCACCCTGCACATTCAAGCTCTGAGCGCACTTGTAACCAGTACATATGGAGACAGCGAAAAAAGCCTGCAGAAACAGCAGCAGCTGCTTACTAACGTGCTGTTTTTTTCACATAAACAATAATAAAAAGTACAATGCACAAAAATTCCCAGCAGACATTTACAGTAGGTGAAGCCACTCATGCCACTCTGGCTGTGGATGCTTGGTGAGGCGTGGGGTGGACGACGTGTCAGCTGGGGACCACCAAATCCATCCCTGACACTGACCAGCCCTGATGCCCTCGGATCTCTTTCAAGTGGTGCAGACACCTATTCACCACGTCCCCCGACTCCTGCTAATGGGACACTACAAAAGATCACTGGCCTCTAAGAATAGCCGGCACCTGGCCCTTTCATTCAAGCGTACACGAGTACGCTCCCAATTCAAAACTTCTGAAGGCATTCTTCCCCTGACCCCACCCCACCCCCTTCAAAAAAAACAGAACACATGAAAAAGGCAAAAGGCAGGGGTTAGGGTGATGGTGGGGGGGCTGGAGGTGGTGATTGGTGTTGGTGATGGCAGGGACTCTAAGGACTCTGCTATCACTAGCTGGAGTGTGATGATGGTAAGGCCCCGATGCAAAAGCTACAGAGGAATAGCAGGGATTGTGTTGGCACCTGACTATTTCCAGCTCTCGTCTTTGGCTCGGAGGGGCGGATTAACCTCCACTTTATCTCTTTCTTCTGAGGCTTACCGCCATCCGTACGGCAAGCAACTTCAAAGTGTGTCACAAAAAAACAAGGCCGAATGTGAGCATGTGTGTGTGTGTGTTTGTGCAAGAGTGTGCATGGACTCTTCCCTGAACAGAATCGGCTTAGTTTAGTTCCGTTCAAATGGCTGGAACGCGACAAAAAAAAAATCTCTGTTTGATCTCAGTGGGCAGAAGTCTCCTTGGGCTTCTGGGGAAGGCCACATGAGTGCCCTCCAGTGTCCTATCCAGGAAGTACAACCAGGGCAAGCCAAGAACCCCTAGGGCTCATCCTTTGGCTGTCCCAAAAAACAGAGAGAGATGTTTCACACAGAAGTGTCAAGAGGATTTTGGGCTTGTTCGGCAAACACAACTCACTTACAAAGCTTGTACAAAGGTTTGTGTATTGTTGGACAGTCAAGAAGGCTAAGGTGGCATAAAGTCCGAGGGACTGACGGCTGAAGTTCTAAGTTCATACAGAGTGTTTTGACGCTGGTATGTGCACTGATGTGGTGGAAAGGTAAAACATAATAAGCACAAAGGACACATCCACCTCGTCAATTTCAGACAGATTTATTTGCTTTGGGTCCTGGGGATACAACCACAAAGACAACATTGTGCAAAGAAAGCAAAGGAAGGATCCATTTTCACGTACAGAGGGATGATAGGCAAGGGCCTCACATCCAAAATACACGCATCATATAAGAGCAGACACACAGTTGGCAACAATACTGCATAAGATCCAGCACAACACTGAGGCAGGAGAGTAAGTGCTCACTTACACTGCTAGGTATGATCAGACCAACAGAGCAGAAACCCGTCATGTACGCTTCCATCGTAGCTTGAAGAATACTGCTAATTATGTTCATTTGAAGGCAAATAATGGATAGCTATTTAAAAACAAATCAGCCATTCAACAAAAACAATGTTGTTTTTCTTTAAAACACGAGTATAAAAATATCCATAGCTGTGAGGCGTTGGGTGATTGAGATATGGGTATTTGTTGATATCTTATCAGACACAAGGAGAGAAATCTGTTTCGTCTTATTTTCCAGCATGTGATCCGAATCGCTGCGCTGTTGGCCCTTCGGCTGCCGACGCCCTGAATGCTGAGATGCTGTGACTGTGGCGTGCCAAATTAAAACTGAATGCAGGTGCACAATCTTGTGATTAAACATCTCTTTGAGGGGCCTGAGAGGGGACTCTGTGTGAAGTGCCAAAGTCTTTCCACACAGTTTTGTTTTTGCTGAAGCCTCAGTAACATATTGCTAGAATACAAAAAAACTTTTTTATATATTTAATTTATAAATGAACCATTTTGTTTTTTTTTTTCTTCATTTGTTTATCAAACCACACATAAAACCCTTATTTTTGCAGTAGCTTTTTTGTTGTTGTAATTTTTGTAAATATTTAATAAAGCTGAACTATGTACAGATGTTCTGTATGAGTAATAAAATGTATCTGCCAGGCCCTGAAGAGCACGGGACTGATTTCAGCCTGTGCCCCTGTGGGTAGCAATCTCCTTTTGCCACCCGCAGCACAGCTCAGGAGTTGCTGACGTGAGGTGTGCGTGTTAAGTTCACATAGGTTTCAAGCCTGCGACTCAAGCAGGAGAGGGGGAAACAAAACAAAACAAAAAAACAAGCTTGATGGTGAGAAATAAATGGACACTCCAGGTGAGAGAAGAGAAGGAAAAAAAAAAAAAAAAAAAGATGAACAGATGACGTTGGGACTGGAGCAAAGGGGTCAGGCATCAGCTGTCCTCGTCCTCACTCGTCCTCACTCTTGCTACCCTCCGACTGCTCCTGTTGACACACAGCGCCATGCACACACAAGCAAACACACACACACACACAGATAAACACACACACAGACAAATAAGAGAAGGGGAGACAAGCCAGAAGCTCCAGGACAGCCTAATCTTTCCCTTCAGGAGATACAGGCACAAAGGACAACATGCAATCACTAAATCTGCTTCCTGCTGCATCGCAGTTCAGTGAAACAAAGAGAGCAGCACAAAAGAGGAGACGCAGCAGTGGAGAGGGAGGCCAGACAGAGCTATGTCATGTTGAGTAATGGAAACTGGGGGAGTTCAGATCACTCGCTTTCTTCTGCTTCTCCATCACAGAGCCAGAGAGAAAAGAAACGCAACATAATGTCAACATAATGACATCCTTAAAAACGGTCCTCTTGGGATTAGTAATGCACTCCTTCTGTCTGCCTAACGACCCAACTGACTAATTACCTTTCCATAGAGTCTATTGGCATCCAGTTTGAGAGTTATGATGCAAATGAATAAGCGTTTTAGATGACAATGTGGCATAATATCAACAAGGCCTTACCACCTTCTACTTTAGAAACGCACTTGAACAGAGTGATAGCAATCACCAGAATGGCAATGCCTGGGCAAAGCTAGAATGAATTACTGGACGAATAAAGCCTGAGTGAATCACAGATGATAAATGATGATTGATGATATCTCTGTTCAATTCAAGTGAGCCATGTTTGAAAATGCCAATCACTCAATTTTGTAACAAGCAAGTTTAATTGCCACATGCAAACCAAATCAATTGTTATGAAACTAATTGATAATATGTAGGAATTAAGGGGGATTCTACAGGGATCTAGAGGGCCCTTGTCTCCCAGCTTCAGCTGTCTCCCATTCTCCTGTAGCTTGTCCTGCTATACTATACAATATATATATATATATATATATATATATATACACTTTTTGACCATTATGAGTGCACTGTCCAGGTACTTGCAGCACACTTTGTGTATGTGGATTGGAACAACGTGCTATTCTGACACCAAGGGATGTCCGAACCAGGGCATCCTACTGATGTGACATAAAATCTATACACTCTGTGTGACATCCGATGTCATGAAATGAGTGTTGCATCCGCCAATTGGCTGTGTGAAAAACAGTCCATGGTGATGTTCATAATGTTGTTAGATCATCTGCGTTCCTGTATCTTCACTAGAATTGCATTGTGGGATATAGATGATGACTAGGCTATGGGTTCAGTACCTTGACCGCACCAGTATAGATTAAAACTGTCCTAATAAAGTTGACATACTCGTAACTGATGACCGGAAACATGACAGTGAGGGACCTAAATGGGAAACTTCCCGTTCTAGTGTTGGTTCTAGTCTGTAAACGTACCTTATCGTCTGGGTCATCGTCGCTGTCCTCATCGCTGACCACAGGCTTGGCCTTGTTGCGGCTCTGCCTCTTCTTCCCTTTGTCGTGACTGCGTTCTTCTCTTTTGCTCAGCTTGATCTTCACCCTCACTGACTTGGCTGAGGACAGAAGAAAGGGAAAAGGCAATCATTTTACCCTAAAACTGCAAGGCCATGTTCACGCTTGGTGTCTTTTCATGACAAGAACAAGCCGCCACGAGCTCTTCTTCAGCTTGAAAAATCGCTGGCAGCTAAAAGCAGTTCTTTTTTTTCCTTGAAATCCCAGATAATTGGGATTGTGCAGTGATAGTGTAGTTTAGAATTCAAATTGAAACACACCCTCTGAACACCCTCTACATGTTCAAGTTTGAAGGGCAGTAACAAGCAAACGGGACAAACACTAAGCAAACTCACACTCAGTTTCGGACTCCTCCTCCTCCTCCTCCTCATCGTCATCACTGTCGTCTTCGCTCTCCTCCTCCTTCGCAATCTTCTGCCTGGCGCTCTTGAACACAGACTGGAGCACGATGGAGTCCTCATAGATCTACACAGAACCCGCCCCAAAACAGTACCATTAGACAGCGCGGAAAGAGCCTACCACCGCCTATCTGTCAGTGTGCGAATAGCAGGCCTTGTTTCTCTGTGTGTGTAAGTGTGTGTGGGTGCGTGTACAGTATTTGTGTGTGTGTGTGTGTGTGTGCGTCTATGTGTGTGCGTGCGTGCATGCTTGCATGTGTGTGTGCATGTGTGTGTGTGTGCATGTGCGTGTATGTGTGTGTGTGTGTGTTGGAGGGGATCTTGCTAAAGGGAGGCAGTGACAGTGTCCATGTGGCAGGAGTTCAACGTAACTCTTTAAAAATTCCAGGGGTTGGGGGGGGGCTGTTTTGAATCTCTGTTTGTTTGTGTTGACTTCTCTCCTCTCCTCCCCTCTTCTCCTTCTCTCCTCTCCTCTCCTCTCCTCCCCTCTTCTCCTTCTCTCCTCTCCTCTCCTCTCCTCCCCTCCCCTCCCCTCTTCTCTTCTCTCCTCCTCTCCTCTTCTCCTTCTCTCCTCTTCTCCTTCTCTCCTGTCCTCTCCTTTTTCCCTCTGCGCTCTGCTCCGCTGAAGGAGTGCAGGGAAGCTAAACCCTGATGGCTTTCATTAGGAGCCCTGTATGTTTGGCTTGGGCTCACGCGGCCGTCTCTGGTGACACACTCCAGGGCTTTCTTGCATGAGCGCCAAAGCAAGCATACAAACAGCAACAAAGAGCTGATTAGAGAAACTGGGGGGATGCCTGGCTTGCGCTCGAAACAAATCCCTGATCTATGGACGGTCTAAGAGAAGGGTAATTAGAGGAGACTTGCTGGGAGGCTCTTTGGTCAACTCGTGGAGGAGAAAGAGGGAGACATTTTCTGCGGGTCGTGTGAACTAACAGCCACGGAGATGTAAAACAGTCTCAGCAGGGAGGGAGACATATTTCATCCTGATTGTTATTGTGGTGTCATGAGAACTATCTAAAGAGGGAAAGCTTGGATTTTTGGCTGTTTGGTGTGGAGACGAAGAGCTTTTAAAGTCAATCCAAATCACCGGGGGCCACATTCAGACACAAACTATTGCTACTAATGTTTTATTTTATTTCAGTGAGTTGACAGCCGATGCTTATTCCACATCTCTTTAACTTTTAAATGTACTTTCCACAGCTTTCCTGTACAAGAACATGGCCAATATAAAACCACAACTCATTTCTGCCCATAAAAGCAATGAAATCTCTACTGGTACAAATCTACTCATGTGAAAATCTACTCAACAGCTGGAACACTGTATGGGAGGTTGACCAGAAGACACTACCAATGATACTGTATGAGGGATGCTACTAATCTTATGTGATGTTCTTTACTTTCAACTCCATCCAAAGACATAGACACAGACAAACAGACAAGACACACACACACACACACACACACACACACACACACACACACACCTGTGAGCCCTCCAAGTTGAAGGTCTGGGCGTTGTGACAGAGCAGCATGACGTCCTTCTCCAGGTCACTCACGCTCCTATACTTGTGACTGCGCACACGCTCCTGCAAGCAACCAGTAACACTCCTTAGTAAGCACGAACGAGGAACAAAGCCTTCTGCAATTACAACATCAAAACAAAGCCAAAAAAAAAAAAGCTCTCCCAAACAAAAAGAAAGGAAGCTTCAGATCTGAGCCTTCTGCCAGCATGCGAACACAGCCATTTCCTGCAGACCAGGTAAGCACAGCAGAGTCAATCTGAACTCTCAGCCTCTCTGAAGTTATGTGAGTGCTGAGTGAACACATGCTTGGTGTGCCTACCTTGATCTTCTTGAAGTCCACGGGTTTTCTTATCAGCTCATAGTATTCGGGGAGCTCCTTGCGTGAGGGCAGCTGCACAAAGACCTCACTGAGCTGTCTGCCAGAGCTGATAGAGAGAAAGAGATAAAGAGAGAGAGAGAGAGAGAGAGAGAGAGAGAGAGAGAGAGAGATGATGATGGAGAGGTGTTGGAAGCTGGGAAGAAGGGCTCCTAAAAGAGCCCCTATCAAATCAACAGAAAACACATACAGCACATACTTGGCCTATAAACCTGATTTACATTGATTTGACTGGTGTGGGACTAGAAAGCCAAAGGCATGCTGGCTGCCCTCCATACTGTGCACAGCTTGACTGTAGCTTCATCTGAGAGCTATGACAACACAGCAAGAAGCGTTGTCACTAATCTAAACGCAACTAAGCGTTGTCATTAATCGATTACATGAGATGTTTCAATTAAAATGACAGCTATTGTCGGATAAATGGCTTCCCTTGGCCTCCAGGAGAAAACGGCACTGCATCCCAGCCAATATACATCTCCTCTCACCACCACCGTCTGCTCCCTATCTGCACAGCCAGGTAGGTGTCAGAGGGGCTTAACTGATAAGGGCGGGGGGTTCTGTTGCACCAGATGAAAAGGAGAAACAAACAAACAAAGGAAACGAGAAATCGCACTGCATAGTGAATATTTGTCAGGACAATGTGGTTTAAAAACATACCAATCGTGAGATGCATACAAGGACACTACTGCCTCTGGCTTAGTATGTAAATATGAATACTACTAAATATCAATAATAATAATATCTTCTTAGCAGCAGTGTAGCGTGCAGAACAGAGGGGAATGGGCCGAAGCGCGGAATCAAAGCATGAATATGCTTTGGACTGGATTCAAGCAGCACCTCCTCTTGACGTCAGACCGGACTGACTTTGCCAGCTCTGCTGCAGCCATATCGTGACCCATGACGGCATGATACTGATTAGGCTGATTTCAAAAACAGCCTCTCGGTAAATTGTTTCAGGATGCACCAGAGGAGACGGATCGGTAATAACAATAAACTTTTCAATGTTACTTGGAAACACTTACAACGTCAATGTGTTTCTTCTATTGAGTGTGTTATCAGATAGATAGAATTGAATAGAATTTCTTCAGCATGTTGCTGAGACAAGACATCATAATTTAGGGGCCATTAATTAGGGGGCGGTGTTTCTTTTATCTACATTTTTGTGGCCACAAATGTATTGCCGTCACTGCTTCAGAATTAATCTGGGGGTTGCGGACTGGCCTGCCTCCACTGCTAAAACAAATCTAGAGGAGACAATAGGTGGTGTTGAGTTTGTTCAAGAGGGCTGGATATAACAAATAAAATAAAAATCACTAAATCACTAAATAAATTTAATTTTAAAGTGTAAAAAAACACAGTAGCCCCAAGATTAATAATTCAACACTAAAAATGTATATTTCTCTTTGATGCAAGTGTACAAAGCAGATCTCCAGGTGGTTTGTTATTAGTGAAGCTCCTACTGAAAACAAACCAAAAGAAAAGACCTTTCCCACCCAATATGGTACGAGTCACAAGTATGGCTCATAGTGTTCCACAAGCACCAAGGCTCAGCAGTCATCAAAGTAATAGATGCCCTGAGTGCGACCACAACTAAGCCTCAAGGACCACAGCTAAGGTTCCCCCCCCCTCGATGGAAAGGAAAGAGCTGCTCTCAAAACAAAAATTGGCTACAGTGGAGGGGTGTGGGTACAAATCGAACAAAATCGAAGGTCTGAAGTGTCTATTTTAAGTTTAATCATGCAATCGAGACAAACAAGACATAAATCGGGAGCCACGTAGAGCTTGAGCACAGGCCCTGGCCCCGGCTGACTCCAGTCCTGTGCTGCCCCTAACTCGGGGCAAGAACCACTCCATACGACTGGAGCGAAAACGAAGGAGGGAAGGAGAAAGGAGGGAAATGAAAAAAACATCTGCCAGTGGCGACAGAAGAGCGGCAGACTGGAAGAAGCCAGGGGACGTTCAGTCTCGCCGTTCCTGTTCCCTGCGATGTTCAATGGTGAAGTAGGGGGAAAAATAGCACTGTGTCTGTTTTCCCTTTTTAATGGCCACAATGCGTTCCCCTCTGATCAGCTTATCTGTTTACTGAGATTTACTGTGCAACTGGTCTTCAATTAGGTCACTTATTTTCCAATGACACACACCTCCTGCTATGTCCAACAAGCATAAATCAATCCACTCTGTCTACACTGTGCCTGATATTTACACTTACTGACAGCTAAATCTTTTTGAGATTGATGCCGTGGACACACATGGCGACAGCAACAGGCTGCTTTTTTAATAGATTTTGTATGACTGCAACAGCACGGATTGATCACACTCCCAGTCACAGACACAAGGATATTCCATGAAGACAGATACAGTGTGGATATCTTATCACCACTATACTCATCAGTGGCCCACTTTTAAGAAGCATACTTCTACAACTGTGAAGTCAAGTCAAGTCAAGTCAAGTCAAGTCAAGTCAAGTTTATTTATATAGCATATTTCATACACAGAGGTCATTCAATGCGTTTTACATAAACAAAAGCAAACAGTAATAGCACATAAAAGCATAGAAGGGCAATATTTAAAGAATAGTTTAAAAAGGTAAAGATCATAATAAAAATGAGTTGTTATTATATGGACTATGCTTTCCTGTTTGAGGAATCGTTTTGATGTATGCGCTGTCTGGGCTCACCTGTCCCTGTAGTTGATGACCGTGTCCACGATGGCGGACATCTGCTTGGTGAGTTTGGGGGGGTTGGGCGAGAGCTTCTCGGCCGGCGGTCGGCCCCGTTTCTTCTTGGCCTTCTCGCCGCTCTCGCGTCTCCCCTCCTTGTCGCTGTGTCTCCGCCGCTTGCGTTTCTTCAGCCGGATCTCCTCCTCCATCTCCTCCAGATTCCCGTCCTCGATGGCCTGAAGAAGGGGGTGGGGGGAGGGACGGGGGCACCGATGGAAAGGTCAAAGCCAAAAGGCTTTTTTTTTTCCCTCTCAAAAGCAGTAGAGCACAGGGTTTTCTAATGCCATCCCCTGTGCTTCTTTCACCTCAAGCACTTCTATTCAATTAGAACCACCCACCACACACACACACACACACACACACACACACACACACACAGAGAAAGAGACAAACAGAGGTCTCTCCACACACAGCACAGGTCCATTCAGACAAACTGGTGAATAAAATGTCCTGCCAAAGCAAGTGGATACAGATCCCTACATCTCATACTGCCTTCACATTCTGAATTGCACAAAGGTGTATTGTATTCAAATAAGTGGCTTGATTTAAAAGGTAGCAAAAGGTGATGTCCTCTATCTGGTACTGTGTTTGTGCTTGAGAACAGAGCCATGATGACCTCGCATTCAAGATTTCCCGGGAACGTGCTCACTGGGAAAACGCCTTGCTTTGGAGTCACATCATGCATGCGCCCACACCCACACACCACTCACATGCAGACACAAAAACAAATGCATACGCACACACAGAGCTCCAGAGTGCGACCAATTTGGTCGCATATAGTAGGGGGGCCTATGTGTCTAATTTGGGGGCTTGTGGGATTCGCATGTTAATTTTTGGAGAGTATTATATTTTTGTTCTAGGGGTTCTTAAGAGTAAAAAAAAAAAACGTCTCCATTTTTTTGAAGGTTCTGAAGGACCCAAATCAAAGGTCAAATTCAGAAAAGGTCAAATTTGGTGTTTTGTCCATAAACCTCACATTGCTGGTATTATAGCATAGGGTTTGGTGCCAAAAAGCAAAGATATTCTACAAGGTAGTGTGCAAAAGTGGACTACATAAACAAGACAGCATTATAAAACATTTTTAGGCTGGTGATTGATTTCTTTAACAAGAAATCGTGCCTAAAATGCTCAAAATTGTCCGCTTAAAAAATAATACTTCAATATCAATACTATCAATTCATGCCTATTAGTGTGCTTGAGTGTAGGCCTAGCCTGCTCTGACAGTTCTGGTCTACACCCATTCAGAGCACAAAGTGCAAAGATCTCTGTTAAATCAAGTTTAATAGACTTTTACAAAGCTAGTACCAGTTGAAGTCTGTAAGGCCTTCAGTAGCCTATGTAAGTGTAAAGAAAAGAAAGGGTAAAAGGATCAGATAGACAAACAGACAGGTGTGTGTGTGTGTGTGTGTGTGTGTAAGAGAGAGAAAGAGAGACACAATGCCAGATGGGTGTTGATAGCTGGCAGTTATAGAATTTAGAATATCGAATAACCTGAAGCACATAGTGCTCTGTTCTTCATGGTTGGTGATATTAGTGACCTTCTAGCCTTCTACATTTGAGCAAGCACACTTTCATAGTTCATGGTGGCACAGTCTAGTTAGGTTATATTCTGAGGTGTGTCTTTCTGTTAGTCAGGTAATGGCACACATTCTCTACAACAAAATAAACAGATGTTGGGCTATGTATCCAGTGGCAGATATGTGAGGACTGGTGAATGACCCATCACTAGAGACATATGCCAAATTTCTTGTTTTTGTCAATGAGAGAGGAGAGTATGGAGATGGTGAGCACAGATCAGCCAACGATTACAATGTTACAGTGCAGTTATTTTACAACAGAACAAAGCAGTTTGGCACAGGGACTGCTACAAATCCACCTGTAACAGTGAGCATCTGCAGCATGCTAAGATTCAATACCAGAAATCATGTGAAGCAGGCAGGACTCGGTGAGGTGTCCTCTTTCAATGCAGGCAAGCAACCAAGAGATATAAGTAATATTTTGAAGTCAATGCGACTTTTAACAGGTAGTCAGTGTAAAGATGCTAGGATGGGGGAAATATGTTCATATCTTTTGGTCCTAGTGAGTGTGCGAGCAGTTGCATTTTGTATAAGCTGTAAGCTCTTTAGACAGGTATTACTACAGCCAGCGTATAGAGAATTGCAATAGTCTATCCTTGAGGTGACAAAAGCATGGATTAATTGCTCGGTATCTGGCAAGGATAAGGACTTCCTTATCTTTGAAATGTTTCTTAAATGGTAAAATGAAGTTTTGGTGATCTGTTTTATGTGATTATTTAGTGAAAGGTCCTGGTCAATTATAACTCCTAGTTAAAACTCCTTTAAACACTTGTGGACGAGGTCAGTGGAAGATCACTATATGTAGCCTGTGATGTGGATAGGACATCCCTCATCTTTTTACAACCTGAAACCATGACTTCTGTTTTATCGGAGTTCAAAAGCAGGACATTATTTGTCATCCATGTCTTTATATCTCTTATACATTTGTCAAGTTTGGCTAACAGGGTTAATTCATTAGGTATTATGGAAAGGTATAGTGATGTATCATCTGCATAAGAATGGAAATTAATGCCATGTTTCCTAATTTGATGCCTATCAAATTTGCAAGCCTATGAAGTAGTATGTCATGGTCTATGGTGTCAGGGCACCATAGGCAGCACTGAGGTCCAGGAGGTATTGATACATATCCATTATCAGCGAAAATGAGGAGGTCATTAAACATTTTTACTAATGCTGGTTCAGTACTGTGGTAAGCTCTGAAGCCAGACTGATATAATTCCTGAACTTTGTTCATATGTAAGAAGGCACCAATTTGTTTGGAAACTATTTTTTCTAGTATTTTGACATGAAAGGGAGATTCGATATAGGTCTATATATAGTTGGCCAGGTTGTTAGGGTCAAGGCTAGTGTTTTGTGAGGGATGGCTTAATAACAGATGTCTTAAACGACTGTGGTACATGCCCTGATAGCATTGAATTATTTATAATCTGGAGCAAAGTATTATCCAGGAAGGAGAGAGCAGTCTTAAGAAGGTGAGTAGGAATAGGGTCTAGTAGACTAGTTGTAGATTTTGATGAGGAAATTGTGGAGGTAAGGTCTAATATGTTGTGTATGTAAATTAATTAAATGTTGTTTGAGGTCTCATCTGTGATTCTGCTATGTTTTCGCTATCTTTCAGCAATTGAATATGTGTATTTGGTGAAACTGATTGGTTACTGATCTTATCTCTAATTGTTTGACATAACAATCATAATACTGACATACAATCTTACTGTTGAAAACTAGATGTACCGCATAGCGGTACAAAATATGACCGCCGCTCAGTCCTGTACATCTGTTCCGCGAAAATAAATCACACTTCAATTTGTCTCCATATTTTACTCCATCCCCCATTCTTGAAACTTTTGTGAATGCTTGTTTGGCATGCCTGAGCGTGTGTGTGCGGCTGCACGGAAAGTAGCCTACTGGTGCTGAAAAGGTGAATAGATTGTAGAATAGCCAAAGAAGATGTAGCATTGTTATAAAACCTTTAAAATCTCTAAACAATCACAAGTAGGGCAGTTCATCACAGTTCATCCATTGCAACTGGATTGATGAAAGGTCACTTACACCTGTAGGCTACATTGTATTTGGGAAAAGCAAAAGGTATCAGCATAATGTTATTTATTTATTTATTTTTTATGTATTTTTAAACAAAAACATCTCTGTCAGTTCCATGCCGTTTTCAACAGCTATCAAAAACAAAAGGTCAGTTTTGGATGGATGGATTTTTTGTGAATGTTTCTTCTTCTACATAAGATTTTAGTCATCTTTAGTTCATGTAATACTTTATTGTCAATGCACAAATTAAGTAACAGTAGTCTGAAACGTTATTGTTAATGCACAAATTAAGTAACAGTAGCCTAGTCTGAAACGAAATGCTGTTTTACATCTAACCAGTGGTGCAAATAACTGACATGTCCAAATGGGCCTTGATGAAATGCGTCGCTAGACTGTTCATACACATTTTAACGGGCCAAAGTTGAAGAGCTTTTGTCCGTTATTGTTAGTGCAAATATAGGCTGATTCATGTTCCCTTGCATTGTTTAACTGAGGTCCATGGCTAGTCTGGCTTTCATCAGACCAAGCTCAATCTTTTAAGAAATCAAAAATAAATAGCGGGCAGATCAGGCTGGGTTCACCCAGCCTAGTCCATAGGCACCCGATATTGTTTAATTTTCCGATTGAGATATACACGCTCTGGCTATTCTAAATGCAAAAATGCATCAGGGAGTTATGACAAAACGGTAACTAACAAACTAGATCCTAATAGAAAGCTGTTAGCTTCCCTAAGCTACAGGTAGGATTATAAGGTAGGCCTATTTACAACATAAATTGTCAATAGGCTATGCTGGCGACACAAATAAAATCTCCTTTGGAAACCAATGGCTACATGCCTTACAGTATCAAAGCGGACTTAAACTGTCATATCGTGGCGAAAAGTTGTAATAACATTCACGCAGCTCCATGAGTCAAGGAGAGCGGGAATGAAGTAGCCACTTCTAAATGGGACCCACTACACAGTAGCTTAAGGTGTTTTGCTAAAGCAGCCATAATGAAATGAAGGTGTCATTGTTTGGATACTTCACACACACATGCTTTTTAATTTCACAGACTACAACTACCAAGCTGGAATCAAAGCACATCGATTCCCCCCTCACACCCTGCACGCACTTAAAACAAAATAAACAGGCGTCTCAGTCTCGCATGTATAGGCAAAACTGTATCAGACCGGTGTAACGTTGGTAAATCTTCCATTGCACAGAATGATTTTGTAGCACGTGCAATAAATGACAGTCGAAAGATACAAACAGTGCTGCTATACATTTTCTTGGTATAACCGCATTTATAGTTTTCTACAAATGCAATAAATCAAATGCCTCCATCACTCAACCAACGCTAACGGTAACATTACCTAGGTCCTTATTGATATTACAAGATTAACGTACCTGCAGTAAAAACCAAGCATGTCCGATAAACATCCTCAAATTTATTTCGGCTTCAAGAAGAAATGGGAATTACGCTTCATGTGAACATCGCCCTATCCTTATTAGATGTTAAGCTCGCGTAAATTACTGTCCTTGTATGAAGCGTCCATTGTTTTTTTCCAACCCACTTTTAACTTCCAACAAAATTACGTCTCACTGCAACGATGCGCCATCTAGTGGACAAACGACTACTTCTCGCCAATACTGAAAATGCAGCCATGATGATGGTGAATATTTATTTTGGCTTTCTTTTAATCCTACTGAATTTGTAATTATGTATCGGCCGTTCTAATACCGATAGTATGTGGGTGCCTGTGTGTGTGCATGTGTATATGTGTGCACCGCCATTTTACAGGCCAATGAGTGTACAGTCACTAAATGTACACATAACCTAATTTTTTAGACCCCCATGGATGAAATTCTCTTAAACTTGGCATACCCCCGAGAATGCCAGGTCAATCATACACATAAAATTTGGTGCAGTTCTGAACATCTTAACTGAAGATAGGGGCAATTAAAGCAGAATATTGCATTTTCATTTTTTACCGGGGGGTGGGGGTGCAAATCACAAATGAGTGATTATGAGCCAGGTTGATGTGGGCCCTTGAGACCAACATACCATAAAAGATTCTTCATCCTCAGTGCCACGGTTCAGGTAGTTATTTAGGAAAAACTGGGGGATTCTTGAATTGTGTGCATGTGTGCGTGTACAAATTTATGTTTATGTGTGTGGGTGTGTGTGTGTGTGTGTGTGTGTATGCGTGCTTGGGTGTTTGCCTGCGTATGTGTGTTTGTGCATGTGCATGCATGCGTGCATATATGTCTACTGTGTGAGTATGTGTCATGCATTATGATTACTGTAAATGTATGTGTGTGCGTGTGTATCTGTTTATGCACATGTGTGCACATGGAATGGGTTAACATGACCCCTGGAGGCAAACATAACGGAAAAAATTGGTCATCCTAGGCCCTACAGTTCTCAAGATATTCACAGAGAACTGTGTCGCCCTACCCTCCTTCGGGGGTCCAGTCCAGCTGGGGCTACAGATCAAAGCGAAGAATGACGGTTCCATGCTATCCATGTGGGGGTACATGCCCACCAAGTTTTGTGTACCCGGTCTTTCAGTGTCGGGAATCCTTGTTGGTGTACGTCACTAAATGTACACATAAATTATTTTATTGTAAGGCCCCCATGAGCGAAAAGAACACAAAACTTGGCATGCATTAGGAGGGTGTCATAATGATCCTACACTTTTAATTTTGTGCAGTTTTGACCTTGTCAGCCAGAGATATTGTGATGAAAACACCTAATTTTTTGCTTTTAATTTTTAACTAGGTAGCGCTATACATGAAATAAGTGGTAATGGGATGGGTTGACATGCCCCCTTAAGACCAACATACATAAAAGGTGGACCTCCTAGGCCCCACGGTTCTCGAGATATTCACAGAAAACTGTCTCCGGCCACCTACAGGCCAGTTGGTGTATAGTAACATAAATTAATTTATTGTGTGGCCCCCATGAGCGAATTCCACAAAACTTGGCGTGCATACAGAGGGTGTCATAATGATCCTACACTTCCAATTTCGTGCAGTTTTGACTATGTTAGGTCACAGATACCTTCAATTACACCACCTCATTTTTACTTTTTTGTGTTTAACTAGGTGGCTTATACATGAAATGAGTGGTTATGGAATGGGTTGACATGGCCCCTTGAGATCAACATACAAAAAAAAAAATGGTCCTCCTAAACCCCTACGGTTTTTGAGATATTCACAGAAAACTGTGTCTGCCCTACCCTCCTTTCGGGGTCCAGTCCAGCAGGGGGCTACAGATCAAAACGAAAAACGATGGTTCCATGCTATCCATGTGGGGTTACATGCCCACCAAGTTTGGTGTACCCGGTCTTTCAGTGTTCCGGGAATCATTGACGGAAATTTGGGCATCGCGAAAAAAAAAAAAAAAAAAAAAAAAAAAAAAAAACCTATATGATGCCCGCTTTGCTGCTTGGCGGTCATAATAACTGTTTTGTGAACTTTATTCAACATAACCAGTGATTTAGGCAAAATTTATGGTGTTAATTACAGTGAAATATACAATTTCAGAAAAATAGGGTTGAAAAAAAAAAAAAAAAAAAAAAAAAAAAAAAAAATGGAGACATAATTTTTCTCCATGTTCAGTGACCCCTAAAGACAGTCCAACCACTCTCCAAAAATTAACATTTCAAACCCACACGATAGGCCTAGTGAAACTTCCCTTCACCAAGTTCAGTCCGAAATAATTATTTACCAGAAAAATAGTTTGAACGTAAACCCGACGTACAGGAATTCCACTTGCGCCAAATTTATAGGAGTCATTGCAGATGAAAAGACGTCTTAAAATTTCGAACAATGCATACAAGGCCTTCCCGAACGACAGAGATACAGATATCGCCGAAAAGGAGTGCGTCATTGACCGCAGTTACATGCAGGGAGTAACCCGGTTTTCAACAGCAATATTCGCTTTTGCGGCGAAGTTGTGTAAACTCATTCTGATGGCATCAATCAATTTAATCCGGTATTTGGCGCAAACCGAATATCGCTGCTACATTTAAAGCCCGAATATTCCCTGCATGTATAACTGTGGTCATTGTGTACGGTGAATTGAATGGACACATTTAGATCGAGCATGTTAAGTCATTGCAATAGCCTATAACTAGATGTACCGCATAGCGGTACAAAATATGACCGCCGCTCAGTCCTGTACATCCGTTCCGCGAAAATAAATCAGACTTCAATTTGTCAAAATATTTTACTCCATCCCCCACTCTTGAAACTTTTGTGTATGCTTGTTTGGCATGCCTGAGTGTGTGTGTGCGGCTGCACAGAAAGTACCCTACTGGTGCTGAAAAGGTGAATAGATTGTAGAATAGCCAAAGAAGATGTAGAATTGTTATAAAACCTTTAAAATCTCTAAACAATCACAAGTAGGGCAGTTCATCACAGTTCATCCATTGCAACTGGATTGATGAAAGGTCACTTACACCTGTAGGCTACATTGTATTTGGGAAAAGCAAAAGGTATCAGCATAATGTTATTTATTTATTTATGTTTTATGTATTTATAAACAAAAACATCTCTGTCAGTTCCATGCCGTTTTCAACAGCTATCAAAAACAAAGGTCATTTTGGATGGATGGATTTTTTGTGAATGTTTCTTCTTCTACATAAGATTTTAGTCATCTTTAGTTCATGTAATACTTTATTGTCAATGCACAAATTAAGTAACAGTAGTCTGAAACGTTATTGTTAATGCACAAATTAAGTAACAGTAGCCTAGTCTGAAACGAAATGCTGTTTTACATCTAACCAGTGGTGCAAATAACTGACATGTCCAAATGGGCCTTGATGAAATGCGTCGCTAGACTGTTCATACACATTTTAACGGGCCAAAGTTGAAAAGCTTTTGTCCGTTATTGTTAGTGCAAATATAGGCTGATTCATGTTCCCTTGCATTGTTTAACTGAGGTCCATGGCTAGTCTGGCTTTCATCAGACCAAGCTCAATCTTTTAAGAAATCAAAAAATAAATAGCGGGCAGATCAGGCTGGGTTCACCCAGCCTAGTCCATAGGCACCCGATATTGTTTAATTTTCGATTGAGATATACACGCTCTGGCTATTCTAAATGCAAAAATGCATCAGGGAGTTATGACAAAACGGTAACTAACAAACTAGATCCTAATAGAAAGTTGTTAGCTTCCCTAAGCTACAGGTAGGATTATAAGGTAGGCCTATTGACAACATAAATTGTCAATAGGCTATGCTGGCAACACAAATAAAATCTCCTTTGAAACCAATGGCTTCGCCTTACAGTATCAAAGCGGACTTAAACTGTCATATCGCGTGGCGAAAAGTTGTAATAACATTCACGCAGCTCCATGAGTCAAGGAAAGCTTGAATGAAGTAGCCACTTCTAAATGGGACCCACTACACAGTAGCTTAAGGTGTTTTGCTAAAGCAGCCATAATGAAATGAAGGTGTCATTGTTTGGATACTTCACACACGTGCTTTTTAATTTCACAGACTACAACTACCAAGCTGTAATCAAAGCACATCGATTCCCCTCTCACACCCTGCACGCACTTAAAACAAAATAAACAGGCGTCTCAGTCTCACGCATGTATAGGCAAAACTGTATCAGACCGGTGTAACGTTGGTAAATCTTCCATTGCACAGAATGATTTTGTAGCACGTGCAATAAATGACAGTCGAAGATACAAACAGTGCTGCTATCAATTTGCTTGGTATAACCGCATTTATAGTTTTCTACAAATGCAATCAATCAAATGCCTCCATCACTCAACCAACGCTAACGGTAACATTACCTAGGTCCTTATTGATATTACAAGATTAACGTACCTGCAGTAAAACCAAGCATGTCCGAGAAACATCCTTAGATTTATTTCGCTTCAAGAAGAAATGGGAATTACACTTCATGTGAACATCGCCCTATCCTTATTAGATGTTATTTTCGCGGTAAATTACAGTCCTTGTATGAAGCGTCCATTGTTTTTCCAACCCACTTTTAACTTCCAACAAAATTACGTCTCACTGCAACGATCGCCATCTAGTGGACAAACGACTACTTTCGCCAATACTGAAAATGCAGCCATGATGATGATGATGAATATTTATTTTGGCTTTCTTTTAATCCTACTGATTTTCATTTTTTACCGGGGCAAATCACAAATGAGTGATTATGAGCCAGGTTGATGTGGGCCCTTGAGACCAACATACCATAAAAGATTCACAGAGAACTGTCTGCCCTACCCTCCTTTTCGGGGTCCAGTCCAGCTGGGGGGCTGCAGATGAAAACGAAAATGACGGTTCCATGCTATCCATGTGGGGGGTACATGCTCACCAAGTTTTGTGTACCCGGTCTTTCAGTGTCCGGAATCCTTGTTGGTGTATCGTCACTAAATGTACACATAAATTATTTTATTGTAAGGCCCCCATGAGCGAAAGTACACAAAACTTGGCATGCATTCAGAGGGTGTCATAATGATCCTACTCTTTTAATTTCGTGCAGTTTTGACCTTGTCAGCCAGAGATATTGAGATGAAAACACCTAATTTTTTTGCTTTTAATTTTTAACTAGGTGGGCTATACATGAAATAAGTGGTAATGGGATGGGTTGACATGCCCCTTAAGACCAACATACAAAAAAAAAGGTGGACCTCCTAGGCCCTACGGTTCTCGAGATATTCACAGAAAACTGTCTCCGCCACCTACAGGCCAGTTGGTGTATAGTAACATAAATTAATTTATTGTGTGGCCCCCCATGAACGAATTCCACAAAACTTGGCGTGCATACAGAGGGTGTCATAATGATCCTACACTTCCAATTTTGTGCAGTTTTGACTATGTTAGGTCACAGATACCTTCAATTACACCACCTCATTTTTACTTTTTTGTGTTTAACTAGGTGGCTATACATGAAATGAGTGGTTATGGAATGGGTTGACATGGCCCCTTGAGATCAACATACAAAAAAAAATGGTCCTCCTAAACCCTACGGTTTTGAGATATTCACAGAAAACTGTGTCTGCCCTACCCTCCTTTCGGGGTCCAATTCAGCGGAGGGGCTACAGATCAAAACGAAAACGATGGTTCCATGCTATCCATGTGGGGTTACATGTCCACCAAGTTTTGTGTACCCCGGTCTTTCAGTGTCCCGGGAATCATTGTTGGTGTCGTACACTAAATGTACACATAAAATTATTTTATTGTAAAGGCCCCCATGAGCGAAAGTACACAAAACTTGGCATGCATTCAGAGGGTGTCATAATGATCCTACTCTTTTAATTTCGTGCAGTTTTGACCTTGTCAGCCAGAGATATTGAGATGAAAACACCTAATTTTTGCTTTTTAATTTTTAACTAGGTGGCTATACATGAAATAAGTGGTAATGGGATGGGTTGACATGCCCCTTAAGACCAACATACAAAAAAAGGTGGACCTCCTAGGCCCCACGGTCGAGATATTCACAGAAAACTGTCTCCGCCACCTACAGGCCAGTTGGTGTATAGTAACATAAATTAATTTATTGTGTGGCCCCCCATGAACGGAATTCCACAAAACTTGGCGTGCATACAGAGGGTGTCATAATGATCCTACACTTCCAATTTTGTGCAGTTTTGACTATGTTAGGTCACAGATACCTTCAATTACACCACCTCATTTTTTACTTTTGTGTTTAACTAGGTGGCGCTATACATGAAATGAGTGGTTATGGAATGGGTTGACATGGCCCCCTTGAGATCAACATACAAAAAATGGTCCTCCTAAACCCCACGGTTTTGAGATATTCAGAAAACTGTGTCTGCCTACCCTCCTTCGGAGGTCCAATTCAGCGGAGGGGCTACAGATCAAAAGCAGCTTGATGGTTCCATGCTATCCATGTGGGGTTACATGTCCACCAAGTTTCGTGTGCCCGGTCTTTCAGTGTCCCGGGAATCAAATTTGGGCATTTTGAAAAAAAGAAAAAAACAAAAAAAAAAAAGAAAAAAAAAAAAAAAAAAAAAAAATCTGACTAAACCTATATGACCCGCGGCTAAGCGATGCGGTCATAATAATAGGCCCTACCATTTCGTTACTGCATTAACCATAGTGATGTTCTTATAGAAAATGTAAAATTACTTAAATTAAAAAGTAAATTGCATTGTGGGGCTTTCAAATGATTATTGCAATCATCATTGCAAATCACATAAAAAAAACCCAGGCTACTTGGAACATCTCTTTAAATTGTGCTCAAATACATTTCTATGGAAGATGCTAGCCTGGCGAGCTGGTTTAGCCAAGGCCTAAAGATCATGAAGGATAGTATGTAAGACATTGAGCCATGAGATGTGCAGTTTGAAGCCCTTAAAAGACGTGCACTGTTAATTTACTCACTGTTATTTTTATTTAATTCATCTTGAGATGTTTTAAGTTTAAATTTCAGCTCAATTGAGCACTTAAAGCACCAACACTTCATTAAGTTACTTTTCTTGTAGAATTGTAAATCATAAGTCATATGACAACCTATATAGAGGACAGTAATTAAGGATAAAAAGTGAACCTGCTGCGGTGTTAAATGTGATGTGGTTGAAAATTTGGGTGCACCTAACTTTTGTGCTGGTGCACCTAAGAAAAAAAGTTAGGCGCACCAGTGCAACCAGTGCAAAAAGTTAGTCTGGAGCCCTGACACACACACACACACAAAGACATGGACACGCACATCCACTAAACACAGACACGCAAACACACACTTAACACAATCGCTGTCACATCTGGCTGCGGCACGGAAAATGGAACAATGCATGCGCGTCTCCGCGCCGACCCGGGAGAAGACGTGCCGTGATAGATTTATGATCTAACGTGATTGTGGGGCGGCTAATTACGCCCAACTGATCGCTAATGGGTCCCATCTGCCTGACGTCTCCTCTCTGCCGCCGCCGCAGATCAGAGCCTCCTCCCTTTTGTTTCTCGGGTGACGCGAGCGAAAAAACAGTCAGGAGTTGAGTTGACTCTGAAAACCTCCGGCAAGAGCCCCGGCCTCGTCGTGCACCAAATGCTGTCATAATTCATAATCAGCCCAGATGGAGAGCCCTACGCTAGGGCTAGGCATGGGAGAATGAAACCGGGGGGATTTGGTTGCTGTAAATTTCAGCAGGACAATTTGACACCTGCCTGCCAAAATGTGCAATCGTTGTGATGTGCAATCATCTGGAGAGCAGCGTCAAGCTTTTACATTGTAAAATGTGAAACAAACAAAAAATTTTGTGTTTTGAGTGTTTTCTTTTCTTTTCCTCCCTGTCGATCTATTTTGTGAATTTGTATGCGTGTCAGGTAGCTTTGAGCACAGTGACCAGTGGAGACGAAGATTACTCCGCTATGTCAAACCAACGATGATAGCAGTGATTTTTCTGTCAGCTCTGAGGAGCTGATGGATTACTATCACTTTCACAGGGCTCAATGTGAAGGGGGGGCTGTGTGCTACCAGTGTGCTACACTACACACACACACACAATCACTCCACACACAGCGAAGTTAAAAAATAGCCCGTCCTTAAATCAGGGAGCATGGAAGAAGAAGCAGTGATGATTGGGTTGTTGGGTTGATGGGTCCTGATAAATTGGACTCTGTCCCTTAGGTTGTACACAACCCATAGGGTTACACAGTGCACACAACCCATATACACAACCCATAGGGTTACACACTGAAAATTTGTGAGCATTTCCTGGGCCTCTTATTAAACCTTTCCGATGCCTACAATTGCTGCAAGCCTGGGGCCGTATTACAGAAACTTCCTATCTTAAGTCCTAAGTTAAGATAGGAGAAGTGTAAGATAGGATTCCTAAATTAAGATAGGATATGTTTCTGTAATACCAAATTGAGAAAAATCCTATCTTATCTCAAGTTAAGATATCCTAAGTAGGCGATCTAGCATCGACGTTCAGCTTTTATGTCTGTTACTTAGCAACAGATGAAACTTGTTGTTGGATCACCTCACTTCACAACTAGCAGCTATCATAATAATAATTCAATGTGGAGTTCATTACCCGTTGGAAACTTGATGTAACTTCGCGCTAATCCACCAATGGCTTTTGCCACCTCTGTTAAAGGAGAATTCCGGTGTGATATTGACCTAAAGTGTGTTGAAACATGATACCGAGTGTGAACGTATGTCTAGCTCATCTGCTTGTCCCCTGCACTCAGAAATCGGACGCTAGTTATCCGCCTAGCCATGCAAATAAATCACTGTTTTACACCATTTACGAGTCTCAAAGTAGCTCCATACTTCATTGTTAGACTTCCGAGGGCCTTGCCATTTAAAACGAGACATTGTGAACTTTGAAAAAGCACTGGTAGTTTATTTACAAGACGATTTATACAGACAGTACCTGCGCTACATGTAACAAAAGAGCAGCCATCTCGCTTATTTGTAACAGTAATTTGACAGTTAGGAGAGCTGATGGGTCATCCTAAAGTTAGGACAGTTTATTTAGGATTTTGGTAACTTAGGATATTTTCTGTAATACACATTTCCTATCTGGAGTTAAGATAAGAAACTGACTTTAGGATCGGCTGTTCTGTAATGACTTTTTTCCTAAATCCGATCCTAACCCTTGTTACCGTAGTTACCAAAACAGATAAGATAGGATTTTCGAGTTAGGAAGTTTCTGTAATACGCCCCCTGATTCCCAAGCTGGGGTTACCCTATTAACACCTGCAAACTCTGACGCAGTGTTGGGAATGAACTCACACTTCTGAGCTCCTGAACTCCTATCCTTCCTCCCTCCATCTCTGTCTCTGCTTCATCAACACTCTCTACAGCTCTGTGCCGCACACAAGATGCTGCAACAGAGCAAGCTGGGTCACTTACACAACAATGGCTCCCCACTGTCTCTCTCTCTCTGCCCTACCTGCAGGTACTCCTGTTCCCCTCTCTCTCCTCTCTGCCCTACCTGCAGGTACTCCTGTTCCCCTCTCTCTCCTCTCTGCCCTACCTGCAGGTACTCCTGCTCCCCTAAGTGGCTTGGCTTACCCCTGTAATTTAACCCAAGGCATGTTGTCACGCATCAGGATCAGTGTGACAACCAGCACAGAGCAAATCTCATTACTTCCGTCTATTTTTATTTATTTCTCTTCATCACCCAAGCACAACCAGTCAAGCTGCGCTCCATCAGGTGCTAGGCTCCCTAAACTCCTTTAAGATGCATGGGTACCGGTTATGAAAATTCATTGGCATCTGCATTCAACTCAATTCCCACTAGCGAGGAGGTGTCAGTGACAATAGTGTGGAAGACGACATGAATACTGAGCAGTAAGTATTGGCACTCCTCTCAAAGGCATTGTAGAGTGTATAAAAAAAGGATTACGGGTGAGCTGGTGCGTAAGTGAGTGTGTGTGTGTGTGTGTGTGTGTGTGTGTATGTGTGTGAGTGAGACTGCTGCAATAGGAGTTTTTAATACTACTGCGCTGATTGGATGCAGCGCTGAACTGAAAGAGACAGCGCTGCAGGGGACAGCAGCCGAGGGAGTTTACGGTCAGCAGAAAGCGTCGCTCCATTTCAGGAAAGAAAGAAATATTCTGGCGGGTGGGGGGTGGTGGTTAGCTGACGCCTGAGTTTGTGGCCATTCGCTCATTACGCACTGCATTTGATGTGGTGTGCTTGCATGTGCAAATTGCTGAATGGCGCCACATATGCCTAGGTAACTAGCCTTATTGTATGTGTGTGTATCAGTGTAAGCTATACACATTCTGTACGTGTATACACACACACACACACACACACACACACACACACACGATAGGCACAGTATATTTCTCAAGCTCCATACAATGCCACTGGTAGAGAGTGCATACAGGGCAACAGAATTCCCTGGAGATTGAGCCCCAGTCCCAGGCACATTCCACACGTGGGTCTTTCGTATTACCTTTTATACAGATTCCTTACATGTGGTGGTGACACTAAACTTAATCCTTCTCTGGAATAAAGCGAGAGAAAGTGGAGAAGTGGAGAAGTGGAGAGAGGAATTTCTTGAATTTCCCCTGGGGATCAATAAAGTATCTATCTATCTATCTATCTATCTATCTATCTATCTATCTAGAGGAAATGAAAGCAGGAGAGAAAGATGTTTGCAGGGAGTCTAATTGGAGTCTAAGGCTTAGATAGGAACGAGAGGAAGATAAAGATCAGAGAGTGGGGGAGAGGGAGAGAGAGAAAGAGAATGAGGGGTGTATATAGAAAAAGGATTTAATGTTGCTGATGTAAAAGCAGGGGTTACATACAAAAAAGAAGAAAAAGGGTCTACTGAACAGGTATAACAGGAAAATGGAGATCAAATGAAAGAAGAGGAAAGGAGTGTGAACGTGAGAAATGGAGAGAATCAGAAAAAGTGAGATGCAAAATGATTGCACTACAGGCGAGCACAGAGAGCAAAAGAGAGAGAGAGAGATAGAGAGAGAATGGAAGACAGTGACAGTCAAGACAAAGGGAGGAAGAAACAGACACAGAGGTAAACACAAACAAAAGACAGCTAGACACACAAACTAATGATACAAGGATACAAGGAAGTTTATGGTCACATGCATATAGTTACTGGAAGTAAGTGTTAAATTTAGTGAATATTATGTCTGGTGACAACTATTTGTGCATTTATGGGGTATGGGGAGGGTGCAGTAGAAGAGGGGTTTAGTAGATTAAGTGGCAAAGAGCTACATAAGAAAGGTGGGGAGGGATTGGGGGACCAACAAGGAGCACCCAAGAGCAACAGGGGCAAGGAAAAACTCCCTTACCAAGGAAGAAACCTTGGGCAGATCCACCGGCTCAAGGGGGCTAACCCAACTGCCAGGGGTCTTGGTGTGTGTGTTGGGGGATGACAAGGTAGATGGGATAGTGTGCTGTAAATGTGGGGAGAGGGCAGTGTGCAATATGTGTGTTGGAGAAGCTTCCTCATGAGACAATGTGCTGTGTATTGGGGGCAGTGTGCTGTAAGTATGTTGGGGATGTGTGTTGGAGAAGGTTCCTGATGAAATAATGTGCTGTGTATGTAGGGGAGGGGGGGGGCAGTGTACTGCAAGTATGGTGAAGGGACTTACTATTGCAAGCAGAGTACTGTATGTATGATGTATGTGAGTGATGACAGTGAAGATGTGTGTGTGGGCGGGAGGGGAGTGGAGCAGTGACTGTGTGTGTGTGTGTGTGTGTGTGTGTGTGTGTGTAGGTGGGGGCAGTGTGCTGTAAGTATGTAGAGGATGTGGAGTGTTGGAGAAGATCCTGAAGACAATGTGCTGTGTATGTGGGGGTTGTGTGAGTTCAGAGTTCGGATGGCCTGGGGATAAAAACTTCTCCTAAATCTCTGAGTTCTGGCTTTGTGACTACATAGGCGTCTTCTTGATTTCAGCGGTAGGAATAATCCATTGTTAGGATGAGAAGAGTCCTTCAGAATCTTTTGGGCTCTTAGGAGTACTCTTCTGGAATAGATATCTTGTAGAGCAGGGAGTTGAGTTCTTATGGTGCGTTCAGCTGAGCGCACTACTCTCTGCAGAGTACTACAATCTCTAACTGTGGAGTTCCCATACCAGGTGATGATGCTACCAGTTAGAACACTCTCAACTGCTGAAGTGTAGAAGGCCTTCACATTGGATGTAGAAACTTTGAATTTCCTTAGCTGACGAAGGAAGTAGAGTCGTTGTCTGGACTTCTTCAGAACATATTGAGTGTTAACAGTCCATGTTAAGTCTTCAGTAATGTGGACACCAAGGTATTTAAAACTTATGACTCTCTCTACAGGTTGCCCGTTGATCATTAGTGGGGTGTAACTGTAGGTCTGCTGCTGCCTTCTGTAATCCACTACCATTTCCTTGCTTTTATTGACATTCAGTGTCAAGCTGTTAGATTAACACCACTGTGCCACCTCATCAACCTGATCCAAGTAGAGCTGTTCATTGTTGTTACTAATCAGGCCCAAGATCACTGTGTCATCTTCAAACTTAATGATGGAGTTAATACTGTTGGCTTTGCAGTCATGTGTGTAGATGTTGTACAGCACTGGACTCAAAACACAGCCTTGGGGAGCACCAGTGCTGATGGTTAATGTGTCAGATGTCAGACCCCCCACTCTAACCACTTGTGAACGGTTTGGTGAGAAAGTCAAATATCCAGTGACACAGGGTGGTGTTCAGTCCTAAGGCCTTCATCTTTGTGACCAAGGTGAGAGGTACTATCGTGTTGAATGTTGAACTAAAGTCAATGAACAGCATCCTCATATAATTCCCATTCCCCTTCTCCAGGTGAGTTAAGGTGGTGTGCATGAGGTTTGAGATGGCATCCTCTGTAGACCTGTTGGCTCTGTAAGCAAATTGGAGAGGGTCGAAGGAGGCAGGAAGGGATGAGCAGATAATGTTTTTCACAAGCTTCTCAAAACACTTCATCACTGTAGACGTCAGGGCTACTGGGCGGTAGTCATTCAGACATGATGGACTTTTGTTTTTCGGTACTGGAACAATAACAGACTGCTTGAGGCAAGTAGGAACTGTCTCTTGAGCCAATGATGTGTTAAAGATATAAGTGAACACAGGAGCTAACTGAGCAGCACAGGATTTCAAAACCCTGTTAGAAATTCCATCCGGTCCAACAGCTTTTCTGCAATTAACCCTCCTAAAGGCATTGCTCACATTAACCTCAGAGACACAGAAAGGTGCATCCTCATTTGCACCATGAATGAAATGAAAAAGGAGGCAAAAGTAAAGGCAACAACATCAACCAAAAGAGAGACAGGGCAGACGAGAGATGGAGATGGAGAATAGGACTAAAGTCGACCAAAATAAAACAAAAGAGCCTTAGGGACAGGTGGCCGTGGTGAAGGACAGGACTGTCTTTGACTAATATCATTCCATTGGGGACAAAAACCAATTCCATGAAAAAGGAGCAACATCAACTGAAAGAGAGCGAGGGCAGAGAGGAGAGACGGAGATTAGAACGACCTTACTTACTTAACAACTGCAAAAAAACACAGAAAGCAAAGAATAGAACCAGAGTAGGGATCGACCGATATAGTTTTTTGAGGGCCGATACCGATATCAATTATTACCAAAACAGGAGGCCGATAACCGATATGTAAAACCGATATGTCAGTTGTCAAAAAGGGGGGTAGATAGTGAAGGCGATATGCTGCAAAGATTTAATTCAAAAGCATTGAAATTATGCAAACTTTTCTTTCTTCTTTTAATACACAATTGTCTATCAACTTGCATCACTTGCAAGTGTAAATCCTGTGTATCATGTTGATACACTGATAGCAATTATTTTCATAGAGTAGGCCTACACAATGGGCTATGTGCTTGTTAAGGGACCCGTCACAAAGAGGATGCTTTGCCATCATATGTATGAGTGCGAGAGGGAGAGGGAGAGGAAGAGGTGCATGCGTGATGGCAAATTCACGGTTGAATAGTTTAACAAAACAGTTTTTAAAATAGTTCTTAGGCTATTTAAGCATGCAATTTTGTGTTCATATGTAGGCTATAAGCTACACTTTTTGAGAGCCTAAAAGGCACGTTAATAGCCAACTGAGGGCCTTGGGATTTAGTTCAGGTCCGGATTAAATTACGGCTGGCCCTGGGTGCATGTAGTCTTTTCTGACAGTCCATTTCATAAGGAGCAATTAGACTTTTGGCGTTAGCATAATTTAGGACTTAACGGACTAGGCGGAGGCAGAGAACTCCCGGCCAGCGCAGCACCGAAGTTTGTAGGTGGCTAACTAGTAAACAGCATCACTAGCGTGCATCAATCGGGAATTCACTAAATGAAGGGAAGTGGGTGCTACTTATTGAACCGGATCAAAGAGACAATAGCTTACAAAGTGGTGTTTTGTAACTTCAGTGTAGATTATTGTGATTCATTGCAACTTCAGCAATGTAAGGTAGGCTCTTCTTTACCTTGAGAAAAATAGCTCATTACAGCTGAAGTCCAGTCTACAGTCTGCCTCAGTGAGAAACTTTCTCTATGTTCAGTCTTCGCTCCTGATTGGCTGTGACCGTGCTAACTAACAAATCAGAGCGGTGTAGTGGGCGGGACAATGCTCTTGACCACAGAGTAGCAAATGCAAGGTGAGAGGCGCTTTACAGACAAAGTAGCGTTTCATTGTTTATCCATTTCAATATCGGCTTATCGGTGGAAAAAATGGCCGATACCGATTATTATAAAAATGCTAAATATCGGCCCTAATAATCGGCCTGGCCGATAATTGATCGACCCCTAAACCAGAGTAGACTAAATAAAAAGAAAGGTGAGTTGTGCTATTTGCACATGTGACCTCCAATATCCAGGGAATCATGTGTGAAAAATGTTCTGGGGTAACCTGGAAATCCTCGCGGGAGCACAATTTGAATTTGCTCAGTGAGTCACTCTGGCAATGAGTATTATGGTCATTACTTGTCCCTTGTATTGTGCATCGGTGTATCTGATATAGACGGGCTAGAGGCGAGCTAAACAGATGACGACAGCGCTGTAACGAATCAGTCAGTAAACATTGGTCGTAGTGTTATCCAATTGCGTCGAAGTCCGGAATCAATCAGTAAACATTGGTCGTAGTGTTATCCAATTGTGTGCAGTGAGATTTAAGGCTGAGCAATTTTATCGATTCTGCAATATAAATCGTTATTTTTCCCCCAAGAAAGTATCGATTTTTAAGCTGCGAGTATCGATACATAAGTCCCAAATCCCAAATCCCTCGTGTTTACCCCTGTTCGCGTTGCAGGAAGAGCGATTTGATCAGCCAGCCACTAGTCGGCATACAGCAAGTCACCTGTACTAACTTTACACAGACGCCGACGTCTACCTCCTTCTGTTTAGGAATCAGAGCGAGGGAGGCGATTCAAGAAAATGGCGGCGAATATAAATCCAGGGGCGAATATAAATCCAGCACCTTCATGCTTAAAAGCAGATGTGTTGGAGCACTAAGTGTATCGAATTATATTGAATTGTATCGTTGGCTGAATATCGTGATATATATCGTATCGTGAGCTGAATATCGTGTATCGTATCGTATCGTGAGATTAGTGTATTGCTACAGCCCTAGTGAGATTTTCAAATGCATGCTTGGTGCCGCCCCTCGAGTTACATTACATTAGTCATGGCCAGACCCTTAATCTTTCGGATTTGGGTCTGAAATCTCCAGGCTAGTTCTGGGGTAGAGGGAATAGTGAAAACATGTACAGCATGGAACAGCTTTGGAGTGAGACGGGGGTGTGGAGAGAACGCTGCTGAGGCGTGCCTTACCCTCAGCCACTGCTTCTCGGTCAGCGCGTCGCTGTAGTCCACATCGCGGCGCGAGCGGGAGCCGCGGCCGAACATCTTCTCCTCCTCCTCCTCGCAGGTGAGCCGCTCCACCTCCGCATCGTCCTTCAGGATCCAGTTGGGCAGCTCGTCCTCCTCCATCAGCCGCGGCTTGCGCTTGGGGTTGCGGGCGTCCTCACGCCTCCGGTCAAGGTCCATGCGCTGAAGGATGAACATGACACAGGGGTGAGGAGGAGGAGGAAGAGGTTGAGAGGTCAAACGCGCTCAGAGTTTAAGCCATTCCATACTTCCCTGGGTAAAACTGACTGTGAGTTACATGCATCTAATCAGTGTACATTTTGTTACAAACCATGTTAAGGATTTCATCTTGTTAAGAATTGCAGTTCATTTTTACATTTTGCTCTTTGTTTTTCATGACCAGTAGTCTGTAAAGAAAGCCTAAAGTTAGGACATTTCTGTAATAAGGTCCCCGAGCTTCAAGCTTTCTTTACTGAACGCACACTGCCTCCACAAAATAATAAGCAACGATTTGCATAGTTCATACTCAAATATATGCACAATGGATAATGTCTCTGTATGTGTGTGCAGAATATCTCAGGCCCATTAGAATGGAGATAGGAGCCCTGATACATGCTATTGTCACTAACGGATTGCGGAAATAAACAAATAATCAATCACACCTCCCAATCTTTTCTCCCACCCTTAAATTTCCTTTCCCCAAGTCCCCTGGCAGCACCGGAGAACTACGCTGCACTGTGCCAATCATGTGCCATGTGATGACGGGTTGTGTCGAGAGATGAGCCGAGGGACAGCAAAGCAATCTGCAGGTCCTAAAGCACACCAAAGCAATCTGCAGGTCCTAAAGCACACCACACACTCCACAGAACAAACAAGCCTGATTATAGGTATCTCCACCTCTGAGCGCATACGCTATCAGTGCACCACACAGCCTGCTATTGGGATTCCACTCGGCAAAGATTTAAAGTTTTTTTTGCTGTAAGCTGTTGTGCTTACTAAATAGGATGGTGTGTGTGTGTGTCTGTGTGTGTGTGTGTGTGTGTGTGTGTGTGTGTGTGTGTGTGTGGGGGCAGGTTATGGTGGGGGTGGTGGAGACTTGTTTATGAGATTGGTGCTTTACCATGAAGAGTTCAAACTCGTCCTCGATCCTGGCGATCATCTGGTTCAGGGTCTCGTCATCTGGGACCTCATCTTCCTCCTAAGGCCAGAGAGATGGAGAGGGAAGGAGGGGAGGCAGAGAGAGGGAGAGAGAGGGAGAGAGAGAGAGAGAGAGAGAGGGAGAGAGAGGCAGAGAGAGGCAGAGAGAGGCAGAGAGAGGGAAGGAGGGGAGGCAGAGAGAGGGAGAGAGAGGGAGAGAGAGAGGCAGAGAGAGGGAGAGAGAGGCAGAGAGAGGCAGAGAGAGGGAGAGAGACAGATTGTAAAACTCCAGTGTTGTTTGGCTAGAGAGCGGTGGGGATGAGTGGCGTGGGAGAGTTGAGTGAATGTAGCAGAACTGCATGAATGCACCGCATACAAACACCAACCATGTGTGAAATGCATTCAGTTCCAGATCACTCTAAGGACATTTGAGATGCTCCTCATTTGGTGCTGTATACGGCTGTTGGGTTGCAACTACAGAAATGCATTGGTAGGAAAAGGAGAAATAGCAACTACTCAAATCTAAACAAAAGGGCGAATCTAAAGGATGAAATGGCATTTAGCGCACTGAATGACCATTTTGTATGGTCACTGTGATATAAATAAATTTGAACTGAAACTTGCACTAACCACGTTTTTATGACTAGCCTGAGGAGCGAGTGCTGTGAGGGACTACTATAATGATTTGGCAGACAGAATAAATTGGCTTTGCTGCATGAGAACGCTAGGATGCCCAAATTAATATAGAACTGCCGGTGGTCTCCCTGCCTCTGTTCTCCATGTGAAACACAGAGGGCAGAGAAATGTTATTGCTTTGCGCTGCTTGGCTTATCACAGTGGCACTACTCCATGGAGCCTCTTTCTCAAGAGCGTGGCATTTGGGTTTGTTATTTACGGATGGCGGTGATAATAAATACCAGCGTCTCTGTGAAGGCTCCGGAGTTCTGGAGCTGACTCGGAGACGCCACGGTACTGGAGCTCTAGGGGCATGTGGGGAAAAAAAGGAGACATAGCAATTTATATTTCTTTTTTATATATAGACTCTATGAATGATATGATACACTGACTGGAGAGCACTTTACATTTTGTTGTACCTGTGACAATGACAATAAAGATCTATTCTATTCTATGTGCCCCAAAGCTCCCGGACGCTCTTGACCTATCTGTGCACAAACAGCATCCTCTACTGGCTAAATCCCGTCGCAACAGGGAGAAGTGGCTTTTGATGTCTGCGTTTGGAGTTCTCTTCAAATTTGCTCAAAACTCAAGCTGTTTTTTTTATGTTTTTTTTTCTCTGTATTTCATACCAGCACTGTCACATTTATCCAGCAGATCATTCTCTTCGTAAATAATCTAACCTTTGCTAAGGTAAAGAATCTAACCTTTGCTAAGGTAAATAATCTAACCTTTGTAAGTCACTTTGGACAAAAGTGTAAGCTAAATGAATAGAATAATATAAATGTTAGTGAGGCAAAGGGAATAAATACAACCAATGAGTCCTGCAATGAAGCCAATGGCTCCTAAACACAGTCTGGTAGAGTACAGACTTGGGAGGGGAGAGTTAGACCAGCGAAGGGGACAGCAGGACGGACCTCGTTCTGCTCCTCGTGCTCCAGGATGGCCTGAAGGAAGGCGCGGCGCTCGTGGCTGGACGACTTCTGGTCGAACATGCCGGCCTGGATGACCTTCTGGTCCACGTTGAGCTTGTACTTGGCGGCGGCCAGGATCTTCTCCTCCACGCTGTTGACGGTGCAGAGGCGCAGCACGCGCACCTCGTTCTGCTGCCCGATGCGGTGAGCGCGGTCCTGCGCCTGCAGATCCTGATGGAGGGACAGAGAGAAAGAGAGAGAGAGAGAGAGAGAATGAGAGAGGATATTGAAACAGCATGTTATATGTAGGGGACAGAGGTGAATTACATCCATAAGGGGAAAAAAGAGAAAGAGAAAGAGAGAGAGAGAGAGAGAGAGAGGTGAGAGGGAGATGAAATGGAAGGGAAAAGATTACTCCTCTTCCTTGGCTGACCTGACACCATCACTGAATAGAGTAATCAAACTGTTTCTTGAAAGGAGTGATTTTCGAAGGAGGGAGGAGATAGATGAAGAGGCTATTCGGTTGCTGGTGATGACCTCAACTGATTTATAACAGGCGACCTAGAATGACTGTGGGTGTGAATCAGATTTACAAACACAGAATGTTCAAAATAAACCAGGCATGCAGGACTGGAATGCATGGAGTGAGAAGCGGGATATCTGCTATAGGGTAATAAAAGCAGTTATTAAAACGCAGATTTACTTCTTTTTCCTTAGGGGAGCTTTGGGAAAGTCATTTAAATCATTTAATTTTGAAGTTTAATTCATTCAGCTGAGCGTTAACTACGCTGGTTGCCATGGTACAGAGCGGAAAAACCCTGATTATGAACCTGGTAGAATGAAATAAGGGAAGGGGAGAAAGAGAGAGAAGCAGAGAGAGAGGGGGGGGGGGAGGGGTGTGTCTCATTACATCTAAAATGTAATCAAATTGAGCCTGCAGGGAATTGGGTAATTGAGAATGCCTGACTCGTGGTAGGAGGGAGCAGTGTGTGTGTGTGTGTGTGTGTGTGTGTGTTTTGTGTAGGAGAGTCAGAGCGCGAGTACCTGGTGGGGGTTCCAGTCGCTGTCGAAGATGACTACGGTGTCGGCGGCCTGCAGGTTGAGGCCGAGCCCCCCGGCGCGTGTGCTCAGCAGGAAGATGAAGTACTGCGAGCCCGGCTCGTTGAACTTCTTCAGCAGTGCCGCACGGTCCTCTGACTTGGTGGTCCCTGGTCACCACACACAACATAACAGAGGAAACCTCACACAGCGTCTAGCACAGTCTACACCAGTGTTTCTCATTTTTGCGTGAACTTTTTCAGACCAAGGACCACTTAACAAATGAAAAAAAACCTCACGGACCACCTAGCTAAAAAAAAAAGAAGAGTAGACGTACTTCAACAGTATATTACACAATAGGCCTCACTGTGCTTATTGTATCAGAGGATTCATATGATTTAAACTGGCGTAGCATACATAGGCATGTTGCAGAACTGTTTGAATTTACATACAAGTTGGTTCAATATTGCAAACCACTCATCTATATTATGTTTTACCACGTCTGCTTGCGGACCACTTGGGATAGCTTGCGGACCACTAGTGGTCCCCGGACCACACTTTGAGAAACACTGGTCTACACTCTGGATAAGTGATAGAACTCAGTGATAAAACACTGTCTCAAAGGTCTTCCCATTCAGTCAAAATCGTATACTTCCAAATATCAGTGCATTACTAGTATATACCAGAATTGTCACTCGAGAATAGCTAGAAAGAAACTACCCGCAGGCAACCACCTTAACTTGCCCACCAGAACAGCGGGATACTCCGTTGATTAGTCCACACAAGCATTCATCTTTAATGACAGCTGAGAATAACAGGTGGGGGAGAGAGCAGGGGAGGGGGGTGTTCGGGTGTAGGCGCTCACCGTCCAGGCGCAAGTACTTGAAGTTGCGGTAGCCAAAGTAGTCCTCCATGATGGTCATGAGGGTGGTCATCTGGCAGAAGAGCAGCACGCGGTGGTTGGTGGCCTGCAGCTTGGGCAGGATGCGGTCTAGCAGCTCAAACTTACCAGACGCACGGTACAACTCTGGACTGCAAGAGATGGGGTGGGGGGCACATGGGAAGAGAGGAAGAGGAGGAAAAAACGGAAGGGAAGAAGAAAAAAGATGGAGATAAACACAAACAAGGAGGAAGGTAAAGAAAAAGAAGAGGAAGGGGATAGAGGAGTTTAAAGAAGAAGAAATAAGGGAAGGATCATGCAGAGATAAAAGGAAAACAAACAACATTCACTTGGTTACACAGGGTCTGCTTTGTTTGAACTGATATTGGTTCCCATGGGGCAATCACGAGACCCAGATACTATGCAGGGCCCAGCTTGATTCTGAGCCCTGTTTTCAAATGCATATCGTGAGACTTCTTCCTCCTGCTTCCTCACCCGCTAATGATGCCATTCGCAAAGCCCAAGTGCTCTGCGAAGGATTCCTGGAAAAAAGAAAGAAAAAAAAGGCAAACTGAGTGGGATTCAAGCCCCTTTTGATCAACAAGCTGAGCTCTTCCTTACAGCCTTCCACCCCATGCCTCTCACGCACATCCGCATACACACACCTCAGGCACCAATCAACAGCAGTGAGAGCCCAGAGAGCACTGACTCACCTCTATGTGCTGGAACATGTAAGGATGATTGCAGATCTTCTTCAGCTGCATAATGGTGTTCATCAAGGTTTTCGCACCTCCTTTGCCCTTGGGGTGGCCCACCAGGAGTCAATGCAAGAGAGAGTGAGAGAGAGAGCGAAAGAGAAAGAACGAGAGAGAGAGGGAGATAGAGAGGATGGGAGGGAGGGAGAGGAACAAGAATGTGAGCATGAGAGAGAAAGAGAGAGAGAGAGAGAGAAATAGCATGAAGTCTCTGCAAAATATATAATCCTCTGTGATCTTCCACTGGAGTTGGCATCTCCTCTCCTCTCCTCGCTTTTGGCTCCCTACCTTCTTGTCCTTCTCAGAGCCATCGGTCAGCAGGATGCCCTTGCCTTGCATGTGCCGATACAGAACCTTCTGGATGGCCGACATGTCACATTTGATGACATACTCCACCTGAGTGAGCAAAGGCAGAGAGAGAGGTCCAGAGGTGTTCCTGTGATGACCGCTTTAATGTGTGACTCCCATGCTGGCTAGCTGGAATGCGATGGCATCTGCTTTGATGGGGTAATCCCCTTGAGCAAACTACCCTACACCAGTGTGGAGGACCAGGATTAGAGGATTTCTACTCCTTAGCCAGCGGGAGGTTTAGGCTGGAAAGTCTTTCTCCATAGTTATTACTCGAGGCATATGGCCATTAATGAGGCCCATTTCATCACATTTGTATCATGAAAAGGGAGCAGGTGTCAGCTCTGAATGCTAATTTGTCTCTCCACACGACTGAGTTTCGCCTTTTGAGTTTAAATGACTACAGGGAATATCTGAAATTCAACAAGCAATGGAGAAAAGGTAGATATCCATTATTCATAAATAGACATGAATAATGAACCGATTCACAACTCTCTTCTCTGCCGATCTGGGTGAGAAAACAAAACACATTAGGGCCCAAACAAACAGTATGATAGGGAGGCTGACCTTCTCAGGAAGTTGAGATTCTACTTCCTTCTTCAGGCGGCGCAGCAGGAAGGGGCGGAGCACCTTGTGCAGACGGCGAATGATCAGAATGGTCTCCTCTTCATTCAGATCCACCTGCCAGTCAATAAAACAGGCAAAATGCATGACAAATGTGGCTCCCTTGAGTGCAAGACAAATTCCCTCCAGGGGAATAATGGTTTCATTTATTTAATTCAAAAACTGTCTAAAGGAATCAAATCAATCATTCCATGCACCAAGTCAAGCCAAAGCAAAAACAGCCGACGTTCGAAATCCTTGAGATTTTATCAAAACTTTGATAGAGCTAAAGCATGCATTTATATAAAGTTTCAACGTGTGTTTCAGCTGAATAGCAAAATAAAGCCCAAAGCACAAATCTTCAAAAGGTTTTGCCTCAGGCTGTGGAAAGCACTTCAGTAGACATGAGGCACTGTCTGCTGCTGCTGGCTATATATAAAGGAAAAAAATTGAAACTGGGATTGATTGATGGCCTCCTGTGGCCAGCCTATTCCAAGTCCATAATACTCTTGTGTAGTGCGAGTGCCCATTGCAGGTGCTCTCTGTGTGTCCTACCCGCTCTCCGGTCATGGCGAAGGGCGCGTTGAACCACTGCTCGAAGGTGCTGCAGCTCTTGAAGATGGTGGGCAGCAGGAAGTTGAGTAGCGCCCACAGCTCGGGCAGCTTGTTCTGCAGCGGCGTGCCTGTGAGCAGGAGGCGCCGCGGTGCCACATAGTGCGTGTTGAGCACCTGCGTCAGCTTGCAGTGGTGGTTCTTCATGCGGTGGCCCTCGTCCACGATCATGTATTTCCAGCGGATCTGGAGGATGGGAAATAATAACACACAAACACAAACGCTGACCACGTGTAAAACGACTGCATCAGACAAAGACTGATGACAAAAGCTTGCAAATGTTCCATGCAAAAGTTCCAAATGGTCAAACAGCTCCCACTTGCCAGACTGATTACAAAAGCTTGCAAATGTTCCATGGAAAAGTTTCAAATGGTCAAACAGCATCCACTTGCACAACAATGAAGCCTGTGTCAATAAAAAAACACTTTTGCTGCAGGTTTCTCAAATTTAACCTGCCCAGCAACTGTTTGGAGAGTTTAAGCACCTTTGGCTCAGGCAGCCAATTAGCCCATCAGCCAGACGGGCCCCAGCTGCCACACTCACCTTGGCCAGGATGTGCTTGTCCTTGATGATGTACTCATAGGTGGTGATGAGCACGTTGAACTTGCCGCTGCGCAGCTGAGGCACCAGCGATCGGCGCATGCCCGGCGTGCCCTGTCAAGAGGGGCCAGCAGCACCACAACAACGACAGAAACAGGGGGAGAGCACAGGGGTCAGACACTTGGAGATGCCAAGATGGACGAGGACATGGATGGACATATGAAAAAAAAAGAGAAATGTGGATGTGGATGACCAACCTTGTATGCAATCTTGACAATGGAGGGCGCCCACTTGTCGAGCTCATACACCCAGTTGGAGAGAGTTCTGGAGGAAATGAAAAACATTTTTTGATAATAACCTGTGGCCTATTTTTGTCGGCAAGCTTATCTGTTCCACAGGAGCCATTCACACTGTGTGAAAAGCAACAGAGGTATGTGTGAGTGTGTGTGTGTGTGTGTGTGTGATTCTAGCTGTTTGTGTGTATGCATGTGTGTTTCTGCCTATGTCTGTGTGTGTGTGTGTGTGTGTGTGTATTTGAGCGTGACCACTGGTGCGTGTGTGTGTGTGTGTGTGTGTGGGTCAAGTGTGAAATGCCCTGTTCCCTCTGCTCCCTGGACAGATCATTCTCTGCACCATTAGCCGGAAATCCACTCCCTAGTCACACTGAGCCAACTCAACGATTGATGATTCTCCCTCCCTTCCTCACCCGCAGTCTCTCTCTAAATCAGAAAACTTTTACCATCACACCACCCACATGGAGGCAAGGAGGTGAAAACAAAGGCAACGTGATTTCACAGTTGGGTCCTGAACTCTGCAGAGTGATTGTGCTGTTTTCGGATAAATGAATATTCCTCAAATGTGATGTCTGTCTACGTCTACATATACTACGTCAGAGTCGACCGAGCGGGGTACAATTACCACTAACAGAACACATAATAGCCAGCTCCATCTGGCCACTCTGAAAGAATCTTGGTGAATTGGTCATCACTCGGCATTCTCTCCGACAGTACGTAGCTGTATCCTCAATGAGGAAGATGAATTAAAACTGCTATGGTGTGTAAGCCGCTGCGTGTGTGTAAGCCGCTGCGTGTGTGAGTGAGCGGTGCGAGTCGCCGTGATCTGTAACGCACGAGAGAGGCACGATGATCAGGTAGGGCCCGTTGAGCCTCTTGTGCTCCATCAGGTAGGTGATGAGGGCGATGGTCTGGATGGTCTTCCCCAGGCCCATCTCGTCAGCCAGGATGCCGTTCAGGTTGTTGTTGTACAAGGACACCATCCACTCCAGGCCCTGAACCTGAGCAGGGGCACAGTGATAAACAAGAGTTTCACTAACACGCCGGAGATACAGTACGCATGGGTTTCATACTGCATATGTAGCATTTGGTACAGACAGTTCTGCATGCTGTGCATGTCACAGAAAATCGTGGAAAACTGTAGAATGAATGAAAACAGCTTTTCCTTTTCATCGTCAGGGCAGCAAACACATTCACCACAAACTTAATTTGGCGGTTAAATTGTGAAATTCATTTGACTCTTTCAAACAGGAGTTTTTCCCATATTTTCTTTTTTAATCATTTTAACTCTGACGACCCCCCTCCAGGTGGCGAGACCCATTTCTGAATAAGCTCTCTCCGCTGAAGATGACAAGAACAGCTGTTGTGTCTGCATATGTGTGTGCGTGCCTGTGTGCGTGTGTGTGCATGTGCGTGCGTGTGTATGCGTGCCTGTGTGCGTGCACGTGTGTGTGTGCATGTGTGTGTGTGTGCGTGCCTGCGTGCGTGTGTGTGCGTGTTTGTGTGTGTGTGTTTGTGTGTGTGTGTGTATGTGTGTTTGTGTGTGTGTGCGTGCGTGCCTGCGTGCGTGTGTGTCCGTGTGTGTGTGTGCGTGTTTGTGTGTGTGTGTGTGTGTGTGTGTGTGTGTGTGTGTGTGTGTATGTGTGTGTGTGTGTGTGTGTGCGTGTGTGCATGCGTATGTGTGTGCATCTGTGTGTGTGTGTGTGTGTGTGTGTTCACTTCATCTGTGTGTACCATACTGAGCGCTGTGTATGCATGGTCATGTCTGGGCCCTCGTGTGCACAAGGCGCTCGCTTGAGAATGTGTGTGTTTGCATTCATTACTATATTTCCAACAGGATCCAGTCGGAGAACATATTTCATACACATGCTGAATGCATTTCATGGGATCGGTCTAATGTATTTCAGCGCTTTACCTGATAATGTTTCAGGCTGCCATTGACAAGTAGGGTGGACTGCTTCTCCACCCTCTCAATGACGGCGTGGGCCACGCCGTAGTAGGAGTGGGTGCTCTCGGAGCCCGCCTCCGCACTGTACTCGTCATCCACATCCTGTTTCGCCGACCTGGGCGCAAGGAAGAGCAGAGATGTAGAGAGAGAGAACAGAGGGGCAGACAGAGGAGAGGCAGAAAGGGAAAGAGAGAAGAGAGAGAGAGAGAGAGAGAGAGAGAGAGAGAGAGAGAGAGAGAGACAGGCAGACATCAGCCAGGGAACACCTCTAGACCTCTCTCTCTGCCTTTGCTCACTCAGGTGGAGTATGTCATCAAATGTGACATGTCGGCCATCCAGAAGGTTCTGTATCGGCACATGCAAGGCAAGGGCATCCTGCTGACCGATGGCTCTGAGAAGGACAAGAAGGTAGGGAGCCAAAAGCGAGGAGAGGAGAGGAGATGCCAACTCCAGATTATATATTTTGCAGAGACTTCATATATCTCTCTCTCTCTCTCTCTCTCTCTCTCTCTCATGCTCACATTCTTGTTCCTCTCCCTCCCTCCCATCCTCTCTATCTCCCTCTCTCTCGTTCTTTCTCTTCAGCCAGGATGCCGTTCAGGTTGTTGTACAAGGACACCATCCACTCCAGCCAGGATGGGGAGGAGTAGGGGAGGTAGAATGAGAGAACAAATGAGAGAGAGAGAGGGAGAGAGAGAGAGAGGGGGAGAGGCAGACATTGTGAGTCAGATCTTTAGCAGATCCAGTCTCTTTTCATTGTGTCGTGTCATGCGTCACACGGCTGCTATTTCATTAGATTACCAGCAGTGCGCGGTCACAGAAAGCTGCTTCTGGATCAGCGGGTGAGGGGGTCAAGTGCGCTTCAGCGAATGGGCTGAGTCTACCTCCACTAATTACACCCTCGGAAATCAGATGGTAGGAGGAATAAAGGACTGCAGTGTGTGTGTGTCTGTCTGTGTGTGTGTGTGTTGGCACACATACTCAATGATGTGCTGGGCCGCCTTCTCGGTATCGGAGTCAGTGGATTTCTTCTCCTCCGTGTCCGGGTGTGACGTGGCCTCGTCCTCGTCCTAAACAAACAGACACACACACCAAAACAGCCAGGCCGGAGAGGCCAATTACAGAAGGAAACACTCACACCATACACTGTATTCCAAGATAACATTTCTCTATTGTATCACTATATCGATGACTGACAATGTTTTTGCATGGCTGTGAGTGCAGTCTGCACAATCATATGCTCATGTGTAATGTTCGCTGGCCTGTTTGTTTTTATTTATTTATTTTTTCCACTGTACACATCTATTTAGATATATACAACAATATGATGGGCCAATTCTTTAGATAATCCAAACAAATACTCATATTTAAGCATTATACATTACTAACATGTTTACTATATCACATATTGCCCATCCCTAGTACCAACACACAATCTAACACCTGCGACGACCTCATTCAATCAGACAGCACAACACAAAGCCGCAGATGGGGTGGCTAGGAGATGGGCGGATGGATGGATAGATGGATGGATGGATAGATGGATGGATGGATGGATGGATAGAGTTGAAAGCAGGGTTCCCACACCTTAATTAAGATCAAATTCAAGGACCTTTCAAGGACTTTCCATGCCCAATATCCTTAAATACAAGGACCCAGTGTATCGATAAATTTCAAGCGCGGGCATAGTTAAATCATGTTCCCTTAACAGACCAAGGATACCTTGTCGCAGTTTTCTTTTATTTTTGCTCATATGACAAATGTATTTTGCATAAAACTGAGCTGAAATAAACTTTTCCTAAACAAGTTAAACACGTTACCATGAACCTGTTGGTTTATTCATCAATATGTTAAATTAAATATTTGGGCAACAAACACTACACGCGGGAAACGCGCAGAAATCATGCTGGCCATGTAGTTCTAACCAACGTAAATCAGGCATATGCATATGATATCTACAGAAGTGGTGGCGAAATAATGGAAACATGTTAACAAGCTGATGGAATTGTATGGAATTTTTTCCTCAAAAAGAAATTCAAGGACTTTCAAGGACCTCCATGTATTTATGTATGCTTTCAAAAACTTTCAAGGGCCTTGAATTGTTTTTTTTTTTCAGATTCACACACTTCCAAGGATTTCAAGGAGCTGTGGGAACCCTGTGAAAGGTGAAGGACAGGAGGAGGCGAGGAGAGGATTTGATGAGAAAGGACTCCATCACAAGATCATAGTGAGAGACGGTGAAAGGATGAAACCTGTGAAGACTTCAAAGAGCCGGGCGTCTCATCATCTCTGTGAGGCTGTGTGTGTGCGTGCGTGCGTGCGTGCGTGTGTGTGTGTGTTTAAAGAGAATGTTGAAAAAGCGTAATCCAAACGTAATATTCTTCTCAAATAAAAGGTGCTATGCTCCTTTATGCCCCATTACTGACCCCCATTACTGAAATTATATTTTTATGTGACCATTTGTTCTATCGCACCCCAAATCCCAGTAAGATATCTGACCCATACATTACACATGTATGCAGTATCTTATCACAGTGTCTTTGAAAGTGCGCATGTAGCTGGCTTTGCACACTGGTGTGTGTGACATGAAAGACCTCAACACCTCACCTTCTAGGTTAAAAAAAAAGCAGCTCACCTCTTCCTCAAACTCCGAGCCGCTCTCCTCACTGTCGGAGCGCGGAGCCACTTCATAGCTACGGAGCAGAGATAGAGACAGTGGCATGTCAGTCAGAGGCTGTTGAAGCTTACACCATCACGTCTGTCTGTCTTAACATAATCCCTGTTGCTTGTGCTAGGTGCACACGCAACATCATCATTACGTGCATTCTGTTGGGTCGACACACACACACACAACATACACACAACACACACAAAACTCACACACACAACACACACACACAAAACAGACACACAGACACACAGACACACAGACACACACAACACTCACAAAACTCACACACACACACACAACACACACACACAAAACAGACACACAGACACACAGACACACAGACACACAGACACACAGACACACAGACACACACACATTGCACATGTCAATGTCAAGTGTCTGACGCAAGACAAGGACACTACTGAATTCATTCTCCTTTGTCTGTCATAACGGATACTTCATCTGTGAACGTGTCCATTCAGGACCAACTAAAAGAATGCCCAGCTTCCCCCACTGTGACAGCTCGTCAGCTTACAGCTGACAGCTCGGAGAGCGCTTCCCCGCCCCGGGCTTCAAGGCCGGCTCCCCACACATACCCCCTGACATTTAAAGCCCTCCTTCAGCACCGCTAAACACTCGCTGGCTCTCACTGAACCAGCCTCTCGCTGGGAGCCAGAGGATGACAACACTTGAAAAGAGAAAGGGCCAGATGAGTCACAAAAGAGGAAGAAAGGGCAAGAAGAGAGAGAGAGAGAGAGAGAGACAGACAGACAGAGAGAGAGAGAGAGAGAGAGAGAGAGAGAGAGACAGAGAGAGAGAGACAGAGAGAGACAGAGAGAGAGAGAGAGAGAGAGAGAGAGAGAGAGAGAGAGTGTAGGGTGTGTGTGTGTGTGTGTGTGCGTTCTCTCTCACCCTGGGTTCATCTCTAGCCAGGCCTCCAGCTGACTGGACTTGGGGGCGTCGGTGCCCTGCAGGACTTTGCCCGTCTCCGTCTGGATCACCTTGACGGGCAGCTCGCTCATCTGACTGCTCTCGTCCATTGGCTACGGAACAGACAGAGAGAGAAAGAGCATGGAGGAGGAGGGGGATGGATTGATGGACGGACAAGAAGAAAGTGAAAGAGGGTAAGACAGAATGAAAAGGGGAGACAAAAGAGACAGACAAAGGAAGAGAATGGGGATACGATGAGGGAAAGAAAAGCATGGACGCACAATTAGATGGATCTCAAAGAAGGTTGGAGTGACAGGGAAGGAGGAAACAAGGAGGTAAGACAGCGACAACATAGGTGCCCAGACAAGGGAGAGGGAGAGAAGAAGAACACAAGATCAGCTGTTCCATCTAGATTCAAGGACATTTCCCCACAGAACACCTCTGGAGTGCCAGTAGAGGATGAAGGGGCTCTGAGTGTCTCTGGAAGTACAAACCCCTTATGCAGGGATTAAAGTGAAAGAAAAAAAAATCGTTTGACTGAACTTTTTTAAGGCCATAAGTCATATGTTGTTCATATCTACCTATAGAGATAGCACCCCTTTTGCGGTCGCAACCTATTGGTTTTTAATGTACAACAAGATGCAAACAGCAATGTAAAGCACCAAATAAACACCAAAACGAGGCTACAGGGTACTCTTAAGTTACTATATAATTAATGCCACCTACAGGTGAATGTATAGAACATAACAATCCTATGGTTTGTGTACCCTGTAGCCTCGTTTCTTTCACTAATGGCCGCCATGTGAATAAAAAGTGAATTGAGAGTGTTCTTGATTGAGATTGAGTTTTCCTGATGAACAAAACAATATTTCAATACCATCCCTGACCATTGCTGATTAGCCATTGCTGTTCTTTTCTACTGCAGCAATATTGTAGCAAGGCTTTTACTTACACTCTTATTTAATTACTTCAGGCCAAAAGTGTTTAAAGGGGAGATTTTTTTTCTTGTTAATATACAATTCAACACCAAGTAAAATCTATAAAATCAAGTTTGCAAGACTTCACATTTCCTCATCAAAGTAACGAATCAGAACAGTCTAGATATTGTTCATATTTCCATTTGTTGCCTCATCCGCATTTAATAAACATGGTAATTTTGAGTTTTACAGACAACTCAGTTTTCCAATAAGCAGCAATACTGTGTGTGCTCATGCAGGAGGTCTGCGCATCTGATAACGACAATCTGGAGAGGGCGCTTTTGTCTTCAGCAACAGATTGTATAAGGTTGACAAGAGGTTGCGATATGGTGAGGGACAGGTCGTGTTGCGCTATGAAAGAACATGCGTAGCCTACTTTCTGAGTGCAAAAACGGTCAACCATAGATAAACGTAGCCTACCTCTGTCGTGGTGGCTAGTTGCACCAGGTAAGGAAGATGTCCTGAAGTGCGGAGACGGAGAACTTTAATCCTTGCTTATGAGAGCACCATTAGTCTAAGGTCAACAAAGAGCCAGTGCACAAGATTAATGGCACTGGTGTTCATGTTGCCTGCCACTAGTGTGGGGAGAGTGCAACATCAGACCGACTGGGAGGCTACACCAGGCAAGTAACTGAAGAGTTCCGTTCCCAGAGCGTCTTTTTTTAATTTCTGCAACAATTAGCTTCCACTGTAATCAATGGAACTGGCTACACCAGGCGTAATAGTGGCATTTATCTATTTATCTGGCATGTCTATCAAATCCCATAACCATAACCGAAACCATAACCATTTCTGTTTGGGAAAAATTAGAGCAGTCTTCTAAAACAATTTGTACGCTACATGAACGGACAGCTTCAGTTACGGGCCCTGTGTAGCCCAAGCCTGACAAAGTGGCCAGTGCTTTACCTCTCCATCTGGACCGATGGCTCCAAGCCCTTCAGCATCGCCCTCCAATTTCTGCAACTGCAAGCATAAAAAGGGACAAATTCATCATGCTGAACATAGAACCATTAACAACTAAAATCAAACCAGCTCAAGATTGAGAACAAAGTCCATTGCACTGCACATAACATACACAAACATGACCTACGGTATACTATTTCTCCCATCGCAAACGTCAATTTAGGTGTCTGACTTGAGGTCGTTTTTTAAGGGAGATTGGAATTTGATTGAAATGTGTCACATATGTATCACCTTCTTCTTCTTCTTCTTTTTCTTCTTCTCCTTGGCGGCCTGGGCGGCCTTGTGCTCGTACACCAAGCTGGTGAGGTTGGCCACGTACTCGTCCGTCTGCTGCAGCAGGTAGGCCAGGCGTTTGTCCTTCTTCTGGTCAATCAGCTTCCGGTAGCCTTCCTCATCCTCCGCCTGTGACAGAGACCACATGTCAATGTGCATTCATACAGCATACATACACTTATGCACACACACACACACACACACACACACACACACACACTTGTTATCATACAAATACACACCATCCCCATCACTCAACCACACAAAGGACACAATCAGAAGGAGCACCATTCTAACAACAAAATATAAAAATATATGACTCCAGACTGTTTCAAAATGTTTAAAACGAAAATACGAATTGGCATTGATAATATTCTCTACACATTTCAGTTCTCTATAGCAACATTTCTAGTATCTTGCAATCAATTGTGTTTTTCTGTCTCTGGTAAAGAAATGGTGTATGTGTCTGGAGTATCACCATGCTCACAGATTATGCATAACGCTCCAGCTTCACAGGATACATTACCAATTCACATTTCAAGTGACTTTGTTGATTTGTGAACACCTTTCATGTTGTTGTTCTCTAACCCAATAGCACCCAAGCTGCGGGTGCTGACGTGCACATCCCAGTGGCTGATGAAGAGCACGTACCATCAGCCTCCTCATTCTCTCCTTCTCGATCCGCTCCGTCTCCTTCTTCTGCTCGCGCTCCGTGTTGGTGTGCCATGTGGCCACGGCCTTGGAGAGCTTCTGGATCTTTCCAGAAATGGACCTGTGGTACTCTTTGAAGTCCTTGGCATGTTGCAGAATACTGTTCAAATACTCCTAGAATGACACAAGCAATAGCATGTTTTGTTTTTCCATCATTATTTGTAGTAGTGCAGTGCCCGTTCCAACATGCTATTCCTGTAGAAAACCCATAGCCCAATTACATGCCCTTACATGATATCTTTTGCATTTCTTATCCAAACAATATCAAACTTACTCGTGCCCGTAGCAAGACACCTGCTAAGTTTAAAATCAATCGGAACCGTATGACAATGCTATGCGACAGACACACACACAAACAGATGTTCCTGTAATTTATAGATAGATTATTTCTCTCCTGTTCTGTGTTAAAATATTGAGGCACTTTGAGCAGCTTTGCCAAGCATACAAAAATACAAGACGAATAAAGTCTAATTATTATTGTGCTACACAATGTAAAGGGCACTGTGCTTCAGTTGCCAAGCAACGAATACGCCAGCCACTGCAATTTTGTGTCATGAGCATTCTCTCTCCCTGGTAACAACCTTAATTGAATTCAATTCTCTGCCACTCTGCTCACTCTCTCTCTACTCTGCCTAACGAGCTCCACCTGGCTCCGCCCTGCTCTGCTCTTGTTACCTGGCCAGAAGGCGCTGCATTTCCCACTCACCATCCTCACCTTGCCCCACTCTGCTCTAATTACTCTGCCAGCTGCACTGCATTTCTCCACTAACCTATCCCAGTATATAAAGCCCTGTTTTTCAGCCAAGCCCTGTCAAATCGTCTTCAAACCTGGACAAGTAACCTGCCTGCCTGTCTACTCTCTGACTCCTACCTGTGATTCGGATCCATTCTTGACTGCCTCCCTGTTCTACTGCCCCGGTTATCCCGACCTGCCTTCCGGATCTTCTCGATTACTCTCCGATCTTCAGCCCCCCCGGTAACTCGAATCTGCCTTCTGTCTCTCACCACGTTTAGTGCCTAGCCCTGGTCTGTACTACTGCCTGCTGTTCACCTTGCTGGTGTGTGTGTGTGTGTGTGTGTGTGTGTGTTCCCCCAGGCCTCCGACCACCAGACGAGCGAGCCCAGACGCGTCACCACCCTCAGCCCGAGACGCCGCTCGATCACTGGGGACACACACTCAGCACCTTGGACTGGAACCCCCCGGAAACTTGGTGACCCCCGGAGCCCAGGTAACCCACAGGACCCTGAAAAACCCCAGAGCCCCGAGAACCCCTGGAACTCCTAGCACCCCTGGAACCGGAACCTCCAAGACCTCACGATTCTCTCACTCCTCTTCCCCCCTGAACCCTTCAATAAAAAGACTCTGAATTTGAACTTGCGCTCTTGGGTCGTCTTCTGTCCGTGACATTTTGCTCTCTTGCCTTAAATGAATTATGTTGTCATCCTACAACACAGATATGCTAAAAAAGGAGTGCTTACTGCCAACTAAATGTCTGTGTGGGGTTATGTTGCCTCTTGTCCAATCAGACAAGAATACATTATTGGAGCAAAAGACTTGAGTACACTTCAGTATGCTGTTCTGCATTAGTGACTGATTGAGCACATGTGTGCAGGCATGTGCAAACGTTTGTGTACAGTATGTCTAAAGGCAGCATTCAGCCATTTTGTGTACTTTCATGAAATGTGTGTAGAAATATCCATGCATATAAATGCCTGTGTGTAAGTCAATATACTGTATGTGTGAATGAGTGTGTGTGCGTGTTACCACTCCTGTACCTGATACTTCTGCAGGCGTGTGTGTGTTATCCCTCCTGTACCTGGTGCTTCTGCCGGCGTGTGTGCGTGCGTGCATGTTATCCTTCCAGTACCTGGTGCTTCTGAGGTTTGTGTGCTTGTCTGTGTGTTATCAATCCTGTGCCTGGTGCTTCTGCCCGCATAAAAGTTCATGTTGAGCCCTGGTGTGTGCGTTTTCACTCCTGTGCTTGGTGCTTCTGCTGGCGTGTGTGCGTGCGTTATCACTCCTGTACCTGGTGCTTCTGCCGGCGCTTCCTCTCCAGCTCGATCTTCTGCTGCTTCTCCAGCTTCTCTGTCATGCGCGCCTCCCTCAGCGTCTGCCTCTTGCTGCGCTTGTAGGCCTTGGAGTTGAGCGCCGTCTCCAGCGTGGTGTCCCGCCGCATGCAGGCCACCACGTCCTGCCTCAGCTGAACGACAGAGAGAGAGAGAGAGAGTGTGTGTGAGTGCATGTGTATAAGAGTGTGTGTATGAGTACCGTCTGTGTGTGTGTGTGTGGAGGGGAGGACTGTGAGTCCCTTGAAGAAGTGTCCTTTGAAAAACCATCCATCATTATTTCTACTCACCACCCCAGTCATGACAAGGAGATGTATGTTACTGTGACAGAGTCCAAGCTGACCTCACAGTGATGGATGGTCATTAAATGGATTTTTGAAGGGTTTTTTTTTTTTTTTGGTGAGATTCAAGCTTCACATAGTGTCAGGCAGTGGTGATTTTCTGATCTACTCTGCCTGCATCATGTTCAACTTAGTGGACTGAAAGCTAAGACTGCCCCCTAATGGCAGATATTATAACTTGAAAGTGTTTGTATGTGTGGGTGTGTGTGTATGTGTATGTGTGGGTGTGTGCATGTGTGCGTGTGTATGTGTGTGTGTGTATGTGTGTGGGTGTGTGCATGTGTGTGTGTGCGTGTGTGTGTGTGTGAAGCTGATTTGTACCTGGCGCTGGAAGTTGAGCAGCCTGAGGGCCTTTAGCTCCACAGTTGCTTTGGTGCGCAGGTCTGGAGGAAGAGAGCCCGGCAGGTTCTCCAGCTCCTGGATGCGGTGAGCAATCCTGGCCTGCAGTCTGCAGAGACACACGGATGAGAGAGAGAGAGAGAGAGAGAGAGAGAGAGACACAGAGAGAGAGAGAGAGAGAGAGAGAGAGACACAGAGAGAGACAGAGAGAGAGAGAGAGAGACAGAGAGAGAGAGAGAGAGACAGAGAGAATGGGGGTCAATATAAGATCATGACACAACCTTTAGTGTTAATCAAATTAAGGGATTAGGAAGGAGTCAAAAAGCACAATGGTGAGTAATCCTGCTGGAATAGACCCGGCTAAATCTGGTTAAGTGGCCACTAATTCCACTAAATTGACCCGGGCTGCTCTGCAGTACATTCTGGCTCACTTGGCTACCCACTGACTGAAGATGAGGATTCATCAGTGCTGTACTCAGCTGAGAATGCAGTGATATAAAGGTTATTTTCTCATGCTATGAGAATGAGAATGCAGTGATATTAAGGTTATTTTCTCATACTAATCATTAATTAATCCTAGTTAGCATTCAACTGCACCATAATATGCCTTCATAACTTAAAACTTTGAAAAGAACAGAATAGTTGGACAAAGTTGACAGGATTGACGTCATGTGGATGTAGAATTGATGATGATGAAATGATGAAAAACTTGCCGAAATGGTTCCAGTGTCAATGTTTCTTTGAACAATTTTTCAAAGGCGGGCCCGGCCTTTCTCAGCGGTTTCCCCAAACTGAGAGGGACTCTAATTGGCCAGACAGCGCTCAACTCCATCCCTCTCTCCTGGGCCATGAGCCTGTCAGAGCCCACTAGTCAACAGGGGCTGTGTCCTCACCCGAGAGAAAGTTTCAACACCAGTGCTAAGTTCTAAGGAGCTGCAAAAGAGCTGCGCTCCAGGAGAGAGCAAAGAGCTAAGCCCTTACATGGTCTCATGGTCTGCCCGGCACGGCTCACTTGAGTCTGATGACTAACGAGGAGGGCCACAAGGGGGTCAGGAGCAGCCGACCACGCAACAGGGGCGCTGGGTGAGACGCGCCTTTAACAAGCCCCTGTACGAACATCGGGAGCACGAGAGCACGCTGCCCTCCATTACCTACAGAGGCCCTGGAGGCAGTGGTTCAGCTACAGAGGAAGATGGACTACGCCTGACCATCTGCAGGGGAAGGAAGGTGCTCAGAGAGAAACAAAGAGCAAAGGATGATGGAAGAAGAATCTGAGGGCAGAGATGGCTTACCTCTCCTCTGTGCCATTTTACCTCCCTCAACCATCACACACACCATCTCACACACACACACATACAGTAGATACACACTATCTATATTTATATTATATATTTATATACTATATTTATTATTTTTATTTATTTTATTTATTATTTATTTTTTGCATACCTGTACTCGCGCTCCTGCAGGATCTCCACAGGGTCCAGCCCCTGGGGCTTCTGGATGGGCGTGATGCGGTTCTGCTTCTGCTGCAGCTGGATGATGAGCGAGGGCTGACCAGCTTGCTGCTGCTGCTGGAGGGCTTGCTGCTGATGATGCTGGGTGGAGGGCTGGTGGGGCAGCTGTGGCTGCTGCGGCTGGGGGTGCTGATGCTGGTGTTGGTGCTGATGCTGCTGTTGCCCTCCCAACGGGCCGACCATGGGCTGGGGCGTCTGCTGCTGGGCGGCAGGCGGCGCTGGGGACGGACGGCCACTGGGGGTGGGCATCGGGTGCTTCTGCGGGATGGCGGAGGGTTCGCCAGCACCCTGGCCTGGAGGGCACGAAGGGAGAGTGAGAACAGTGGCAGAACGTTAATAATGCACACGGGATATAACGCATAATGATGTTTGGTAACCACCTTCTGAAGGACATGACTGGAATGAGAATGTTACACATACGAGTGCTGAACTCCCTCTAGTCATTGAAATTCTTCTCACAGTCCGTAGTTTATTCTAAATGTAATCCACACAGGATAGCATTCTGTAGCTTTAAGAAATCTGAATGGTGTCTCTCCTGAGTAAAGCATGGTCATGAAAAAATGATCAATGATTTCCAGCCTAAGAAAGGTTTCATTAGAGATTCTGAGTGAACACATCTCTCAAGGGAGAAAGCTGTTCAGCACAATCAACAGTGTTTCCAAAAGCTATACCATTCATCTCACAGAGTATCTGTAGAGGTGTTGCACGGTGTATCAATACTAAAAAGGTATCACGATGCCTTCACGCAAAAAACGATACGATTTCCGACGTTTTTAGAATCGATACTTTATTAAAATAATAACGTTCTGTGTCTGTGTGAACTGCTGCTCTCACTTAGCCTGACGAGCCAGACCCACATTAAAATGTAGGGTCTGGGCACTCACCGTTCGCAGTGCTCAGTCCGAGGGCGGGATAATCAGTTGTCTTTCAAATTCCCTCTGCACACTTAATAGGACAGTGGCAGCACTATGAGTCCCATCGTTTCCCACCAGCGGAGCTAGTTGGCTAGTTCAAGCGTTTGCCAACTTAATAAAAGCTTCTTTCGTGTCACACTGTTCGCCGACAGCAACATCCATCTTATTTGTTTTCAAGTAGCAGGGAATTCAAGCCAAACTGTTGCAACTCTGCCATCAATCATTATGTTAAGCCCACCTAACGACTCTATACACAATTTCATTGGCCTGATTGAGTTTCGATTTCTGGAGCTCACAAGCCAACGGAGAGTTGCTAGACTAGCCTAGCTAGGGGCGCGTCTAGATTTCTAGGCTAGCTCTCACTGCTCCTTGCACGCATCTAGGCAAGTGGGCATGTCAAGCAGGCAGCTCTGAGTGAGTGAGTGCGCAGCAACGTCAACATAGTTCTTTGCCGACAGTCCTCGGCCTTGTGGATAAACCAAAAGGTGACGTGAAATCTGGAACTATTTTGGATACATCGCGAATAGTGAAGGCAAGCCATCAGGTACACAGAGGCCCGTTTGTAAAATATGTTTCAAAGTCATTTAAAAGCAGTATGTTACGCATGGAACTTGGCTAAACACCTCGCAGACATATCCCAACATTTTTAAAGAGTTCAAAGAACGACAGGTTAACGAATATGCTATAGAAAACACAACTACATGGTTAGTGGCAATTTCTTCTCTTCTGTTTTGTGAAAGTGAAACGAGTATGGTTCTCTGGGATAAAGTTTAACCTTCCTTCATCAATGAATTTTGACGAGACATAACGAGCTGTAATCATTTTGACGAGACATAACGAGCTGTAATCATAGGGTGCTAACGTGATGAAAGCGTAATGTTCACGCCAGAATAACATTAACACAAATGACTCAATACACTTGGAGGAGGTATGAGTCCTTTCTTTTCCAGATATCTTAGGATTTCGGCGTAGTATCGTTTCAGTATCGAGCATCATGATATTTATGGCAGGTATCGTATCGAAGTCATAATTTTGGTATCGTGACAACACTAATCTGTAGATTGTTTACATGAACCATGTATCTTTTACCATACCAACTACAGCATTGGAAGCAATTCCTTTTTCCTATTTCGCCAGTGTTTTTGTGCATCTAGGGTCATGACTTGCATGCTAACAGACATCTTTATCATGTCAACTTCACATGCTACTTCAGACCAGAGTTGCCCATGGGTATCTATCTATAATATTGACTTCAAAAAGTGAGGAATGTGCCAAGATGTTTGAAATGTACACTGGCACGCCCCCTCGATTTCAAAGATTGTGAACACTGAGGTCGGGCTCCAGCACTTGGCCTTGGAGTATTTGATCTCGACCAGTGGCATCTGGGGAGACTCACCCTCTGTCCAGGGTTTTGGTGCAGGACTTTGAGCGTGTCCTTGCATGGCAGGCGCCGGGCACGGCCCTGGGGAAGGTCCACTAATAGGAGGCATCGGCATACCTATGAGAAGAGCAAGGCCAACATCAGCCTGGAAGTTACAGGGGATGCCAATCTCCCTACCGGCACCAAGCTTCTGGGCCCCAACAGCAGTGCATGTTTTCCATCTCTGCATACCAGACTGAACTTGGGAGTGGCCCTCTAGATTAGCTAAACAAGCATGAATTAGCTAGAGGAATGAAACCCTTATCATTACACTGATTTTCATCCGGGGCGTTTCTCAATAATATGCGTTCTTTTCTGTACTTGGGTTGTGAACTTGTGAACTACAGGCTATTCCTGCCATCACACTTGAATATGTTCTTATTAATATTCAATTAATGCTTTCAAAATAAAAACTAAATCAAACAAGCTGGTGAATGATATATTTTATTGTAAATGTCAGTAAAAAGAATGGTGAAAATACTGGCTAGACCAATAAAGCAATATATAAACAAATGACTAGAGCTCGAGCTGAGCTGTTAAATTGGCAAGAACGCAGATATCTCAAACCACAGATTAAGCGTACTGTAAGCCGCTTATTCTCTGGAGTCTGAACTCCCGATCTTAACTTCTCAAGAACAGAAGACCGTTCTTAACGTAGTTTGTATTGAGAAAAGCCTCAGGTGTGCTAAGAGCAGGGGTTTTCAAGTGATTGTGACCCAGGGCCCACCATTCTGACTAAGAAGCGGACCACCATCATGAGGTGTGCGGTGAAACAATAGTGCTTCACACAGTGGAAAGACATTAAAAGCATGTCAAAGGACCACCTGTAACGCCCTTCACTGACCACTGGTTGAACATCTCTGGCTTAGGAAGGATAAGATACAGCGTAGATGGGGCAACTTGACTAATGCTGTGTTATGATCATACACATAAACACATACATAGAAATTATACTTTACAGCCTTGCTCTATTTCTGCCATCACCTACTAGTATGACCTGTGCTAGTATATCCTGTGGTGAAGCGCCCACCTGGTGGCCGGCTGTAAGGCCCAGTGTTGACAGACGGCTGCTGCATGGTGGGCAGACTCCTCTTGCCCTGCACCGCCAGCTGCAGGTTTTCGGGCAGTGGCTGCCCACGGCCCAGGATCTTGTAGGCCAGGATCTGAGCACGGAGCTGCTGCAGCTGCACAGGGCTGAAGGAGGACGGCCCGCGGCCCGGCTGCCCCATCGCCTGCGGGTCCATGGGCATCATGGGGCCCGGCTGGGCAGGGGGCATCTGGGGAGCGGTGGGGCCCACGCTGGACATGGGGCTGGAGGCATGCTCGGGGACACCCATAGGAGAGGGGTGAGGGGATATGTACCCTACAAGAGGGGAGAAAAAAGGGAAGAAAAGAGGAGGTGGAAAGAGTTTACAGGAAAGATTCAACTATCTTTTTAATCTGTAAAATGGTTTTAATGCTGTCATGTTGTACTCTTCCAAAATAGCCCATGAAACTAATTTAACTATTATCAATTAAATTGATTAATTCATATATTCAATATGCTTCGTATATGATGCAATATACCAACAAATACTCAAAAGAAGGTCAATCTTATCCATTTAATTGTAGCACATATTGATACACATACATAAGACATAAGGCACAAATACACCACTATAATGATCATAGTAAGGCAGAGATCACTCTGACCAGCGGCAAGCTGCAGATTTCCTTTTGTACACTATGTTTTGGCAGCAGAATAATTGGAACTGCAGTGTTGCGCTAGCGTCAAACAATTTGACCGTTCAACAATTTGCGCCTTCAACTTTCACACCGTAACGCGAGGCTCATAAATGATCAGATTTGGCAACAGAACGTAGACTGCTTGTGTAACTTAAGAACGCGATAGAGCTTCTTTTGCATTCTCATGGTCTGAGCGTTGCGTCACATTTTAACACTGCCGCTTCATTATTTCCAATGTGATTCCCACCTAAGTGTGTTGTGATTCCAGCTCCTCCAATGCTGTGAAATACCTAAATGTGAGCATGTCTCCATACCTTGGCTGTGCTGCTCCATGGGGCTCTGGGGGGGGCCCATGCCACTGTGCAGAGTCCTCATCCCCACGTTCTTCATCTGGCCAAAGTGCATTTCGTCAGCCATAGGCACTTTCTCGAGCATGCCCTCCATGGGCTAAGGGGAAATAAAAATAAAGTCAACGCCTTCTCCTGGCTATGGGGTAGACAGGTCAACAACATCAACTCATCATTATGTGCTTCATTATCTCTATATCATCATTAATCATTAACACATCATCAATCATTTATCTCTATATTTATTCTATCCAATGTTAACCTTTGCAGAGGACTAAGTATAACCTATTCCCAACAAGTGCTGTACAAATAAAGCTTATATACTGTAATAATTGGCATGTATGTGGCCAGATCAGATGATATAATACCTTATGCATCTGATGCATGCCTTCCTGAGGGTAATCTCCGGGCCCCTGGCCCTGTATGCTGTGGGGCCCACTGGGAGGCCCCGGGCTGGGGCCCATCATGCTGTGCACTGACCCAGGAGAGGGGCCTGGACCAGGGCTGGATCCCAGGATGGGACCCGGGGACAGTCCTGGGCCTGGGGATGGTCCAGGGTGGGACATTCCACCAGATGGGTCCGTGGGTGTGGACATGTACTCTCTGAAACGGTTTGACTGCTGAAAGAAAGAAATATATGCAAGGTGTTTTTTTTCTTCATAATTCATACAGGGAGGCTACACTATTGGACTAAAGGGAGCTTGATTATAGGAAAAATCATTATCACGATTATTTTTGTTCAATATTGAGATCACGATTATTAAACATGAGTACACAGTGATTTTGGAACTATCATCCATTTTTTTTTACTTTTTACATTTTTTAATTGAATTTTAAATATAATCCAACAGAAAAAATAAATGAAAAAAGGTAATGCACATGACGACTCAAGACAAAAGGAGGGCATTGTTATGAAACTGAATGTAGCAAAATAATAATTCATTAATTAAGCAAAATTATATTTCAATTATGTTGTTTTCATAATCGTTGAAAGTCCTGATCACGATTAATCGATTAATTCCACAGCCACTGGTTTCATTCACGGAGCGTCTGCTGCAACAATTAGCTTCCACTATAACCGACTCTCTCATCAGTCCTATGTATTGTGTTATTTATTTTGTGTGCCACTTTTAACTCTCTTTTAACTTCCATCGATTCCCTCAATTTCAGTAACTAGTAAAATCAATCAGATTTTGCCAGAACTGAGGATGGCACCCTTAAAACAGACTTTGTACTGTGCCTGACATTCTGATGAAAAATAAAAACGAAAAGCTGAATATTAAAATGTTAGTTTTAGTTTTGTTATCATATAGTTTTATAATTTGTCTGTATTGTCTCAAATTCTGAACAAAACGTATTGTCAATAATAGGAGGTAAACTCTGGAATAGCTTGCCCCTCCCAATAAGATAGTGTCCTACATTCAACACCTTTAAAACTCACTTAAAACAGCGCTCCTAAAAAAAAAAAAACAGAGATGCACTCACTTTTAACTGTCATACATTTCATCACCCATACACTTTCACTGTTAAATTGAATGCAGTATAGAGGTGGATGAATGATTGTCTTTGTTATCCTGTATATCTGTTTTGTTTGTTTGTTTTGCCAATGTACAGTATGTCACCATTTTGTGTACCCTTTCATTTATAGTGAATGAGTTCTAAGTCACCTGCCTAGGGACTGCAGATGAAAAGCAGTTATTTTTACTAAGGACTGCGGAAGAAAAGTAGTTATTTTTACTAACTCTGGCATATTTAAATGGTGCAGACTGCTCATAAAACCACCTCTTAACAACTGATGTGATAGGTTAGTCTTCTGTGTTTGCTGCCTTTGAGGTCGTTGACAGGCGAGTGCTGTCTGACTGTATTTGCATTAGAAAAGGGTGTGTTTAAATACTGACACACCCCTCAGTTGACCCATGCCAACATATAACATTAAAATATATGGCCAATCCCTTCACGTGTCAGACAACTTTGGTAGGAAATATTCTACTACTTAACGTTTGAATAACTTCTAAACAGAAGTTGCATAACTACTAAATAGTAACGTTAACTGTGACAACTGCTTTAAAATACAAACTAACCCACAGGTAATGATGTAACCCAATGTCAGATACAGTGTTGACAGCTAGCCATAAATTACATTTATAAAATGTTCCTATAACTACCTATAATTCTGTTTGCAATTAATGTTACAGGGCTAGCTACTTCACTACAACTAACGTTACACGCGTATCACTCCAAGTAGGCTATTCGACAGGCCGAGAAAATCAAGTAGCCTGCTAACTTGTCATGAAAACTTTAATTGTTCCAGGGGTTCTTTGCTAAAAGGTTAATTGCACCAAACATGTGGTTTTGTAAATAAGACTGATTGAGTGAAAGAAATAGCTTATTCACAAATAACTATCAAGTTCCACTTAATATTTTTCAGAAAGTAACGTTAACGATACTGATTGGATCATGGCTTCCTCGACTCTCTGCCCCGATTTCACTCAACTTCAGTCGCAGGCTCCCCTAGCGCTGTTTACGCCCATTCTGCTGAGAACTGAACACGCCATTGCAGTGTGTCGAAATAAACCAAAAGTTTCGCGATTGCAGCCAATTCCCGTGGATTAAATACGAACATACATCGACGCAGACACGATACATTCAATATCCTTATGCTAGATAAAACATCATTCGTTTCCTATAGGCTAAACATTCGACTCTTGAAAGTTTCATACAAGCTAGCTAGCATGGTAGCTTTACAGTAGCACGACCATTGGTTAGTTAGCAACTCTTTAGCTAGCTAGCTAGCTAACTCTACCCTAGCAACTGTTACTGTAAGTAATGTTGGCTAGTTGAGGCACAGGCTAGGTAACGTTAGCTTTGTATCTAGCATACAAGTCTATGGCAGTAAGCTATCTAACAGGTAACTTACTGAAAACCGTTAGTTATGAATAATGTAAGCCTATATAAAAGTGTTATATACTAAATGTTCAAGTAAACTAAACATAGTTTACCTTTTTCTTGGGAAAATAATCGATTTAGAAACCTCAGATCATAATTTGAGCTTCAAATATGACTGCAGCTATCAGTTGATCCCCTCCCCCTCTGTTTTGCTGACATGTTCAAGTTTGGATTTTTTTTGTGTATCTATTTCTGATTTGTTAAAAAGGCAGGAAATACTCTCCATATTGCGCTACGATTGGTTGAGAAGTACATCTATTCCAAATGTTGTTCTACTGGGCGGTGCTGTATGGGTTCTGTAGACGAGCTCCGAATCTACTGGAACAGTTGTTGGCAGCAGACTGACTGTGCACTGGGTAAGAGACTGCCAGACAGACACCCATTTTGAACAGACGGGAGGAGAACGCACTAATTGTCCCCATGTCACCTGTGTTACTTTGCTTTCGTTGACCCGGTCATCCTTTGAAAACACCACTTTAAAAAAAAATAGTGACATAATTTCCTTAGCCTACTCACGAGAGAGACACCGTGTAGGAGTCTGTCAGTCTAGTCTAGTCTTCAGCCTACTATAGCCTACCTTATTCCTCACACGCAGATATGGATAAACAGGTGGTCTGCAGAGAGACTGTCAGTTGGCTATAGTAGCCTCCTGCTATTTCCTTGTTGTGGCACTGTCTTACTGACTGCTGTTTTTAAATGTAAAGAGTGCACAACTGCTAGCCTACTGTTGTTCTTGTATTTCGAAACATAATTGGCAAATATCATGAATGCTCAGACTGGACAGATATATTTCCACTGACATCTCACATGTTTTAGACAGCACGCAGGAAACACTGTGTGACGGATGGTGGCAATGACCTGACCACATGATGGCAGCAGAGGTTCATGAAAGACGCCAGGGTTAGGGCTGGAAATCGGAAAAATAATTTGTTTAAACATCACTTAAACAAACCTTTCCATCAGTCAGTGATTGAAAGGCGACAACTAAAATTTGCATTGTGTAGATAATACTGCATTATTTGAAAAGCTATTAAAAACACCTAGCCTACTGTAAGAGATTTGCATGATACGAAAACCGTCACAGCGACGCAGCTGCACAAAATTGCTACAAATAGGCTTAATCTATTCTATTTCTATTCTATTTCCCGGACTTTCCTTATATTAGTTCGCTTTAGCCGAACTGACATCAAAACAAGCCTTATAGCCTGAGCCTTAATAGGTGTGAGTAATATAAGCAGCACCCTTTTTTCTCTACCAGAGGCTACCAGGAAAGCACATTTCTATGCAACATTCGTTGTAGTTGGCCACTTTTAACAAAAGGCCACATTGTGTTTTTCAAAGTGAAGGTGCTATTTAAGTGTAAAAACAAAAACAAATATTGAAACAAATAATTTAAAGTGCTAATTTATATCATTAGATAGGCCTAGGCCTATACCAAAATAAAAAGTGTGTGTGTGTGTGTGTGTGGGTGGGTGTGGGGGTGTCTTAGCCTATCAACCAACAATTTCCCTACTGTGTTCCACCTGTGAGATTGTATCAGTAGTCAAGTGAGTTGTTTATAATTAAGTCAGTGTTAGAATGACAGATGATGGAGTTTGTGGTAGTTGCCCTTATCAAGCAAAGCATGCCCCAACCAACCGCATGATGACTGACCTCTCTCGCAGGTGTATGCTCATTGCTCACAGCTCAAGGCTTAGATAGCATCTGCTCTTTATGCATACACCAGAGTAACCACACCCACGTAGCATTCAGCAGCTGGAGGAGACATATTTTTATTTTATCTTTTTTCTTTCTTTTTTTCTTTTGTTTTTTGTTGATATTTTTTCACTAGGCCTAGCAATGGTGAAGAGGGAAATCTGCCATTGACAAGATAAAACAGAATAATAAAAATAATTCTGGATAGAACATGTGGAAATATTTGATTTAGAACTGTTTTATCTCTTCACTTTGTACACAAAGGGCAGATAACATTTGAACCTACACATAGACAGCATTGTCAGATTATTTAAAATGACAAGGATGTCCAGACGGATCTCTTATGTTCCTTCACACTGGCAAGAGTTGCGATGAAAGAAAATTTGACTAACCCCTTGAACAAATAAACAAAGCACTTTGTGATTATTCCGTCCTGACTGCTCTGCTCTAACAATTATCTCCTCTCCTGGCCTTTTCAAGTAGGATGCGCTTCTGGTTCCGGAATGTAAATACAAGCAAATAAAAAACCCTAATTGATCCAAGTGGTTGAAACCACCACCTCAGATTTATTTACCAGGAAATGTCTGGCCAGAAGTCGTTTGATAGGAAAACTACCAGTGGTTGTGGTTATCACTGACCTTGAAACCTATGTCTCTTTATACTTAACCACCATGAAAATATTCAAAACCTATAGCATTAAAAGAGCATTAAATTATTGGAATAAAATATCATTGTGAAATATAGGCCTACTTGTTAGTATGATGTGTAGTTCACACACAAAACCATAAATGAATATCTTTTAAAAATGAATTCAATAGATAGATAGATAGATCCTTTATTGATCCCCAGGGGAAATTCAAGAAGCATATAGATCTGTAGATCTATAGATAAATGAGTTATGCATTACATGCAATCAATCAACCCTTAAACTTTTGAACATTTGGAGTTTATTTTTTTACAGCACATTGTTTATGTTTAAAAATGTGTTTTGTGCGAAGTAATGTATCAATTGAAAGGGCAGTTTTTTACATGGAATAATGACTGTTGCAGTTATTTTCCTTTCCCATATCAACTGTTTGCTCAGTTGCAAGATACCGGTAATGCCGGGTTAGATCCTGTATTGTATTTAGAATTTGCATTCCAGGTGTGAGCAAATAAGATATGTTATATTTAGTTTTACATGTGACATTTTTCATGCTTTGTTCATTTTTATTACATTACATTTAATGTAGTTCACTTGCAGCAAGCTCCAGGTGGATAACCCTCCTGTTGCAACCTTTTACATTTACACATGTGCTACTACAGCCTTTAGAAGGTGTTGTTGTCTGTTCAAAATGAGTCAATTTATTCAATGACATTTTACAGGCATATGCTTCTTTGAAATAAAATACATGTAATTAAATGCATATCATTTAATTGTTCATTAAGGTGTATTTGTCTCAGCTTACTATGAAGTGTGCACATCCAAAAGTGTTTCAGCAGGTGCCAAATCAAAAAGGGCATACAAGTGAAAAAGACTTGCACACTGCCTTTGAACGACTCAACTTTTAATAGAAAAAAGACACAACGTTTCGATCTTACGATCTTCTTCAGGCATCTTAATGAATAGAAAAGCACTGCCAGTATAAAAGCACAAAATGGCCTGTACAGATAATTAGGACAAGTGATGTCAATCAGGTATATTAGGCTATTAATCAATTGGAATGAGTACGCCCATTTGAGGGCAGGGCAACACCAACATTGGCATACAAAGTACACCTACAGGTGAAGTTGATAATCATAGAGTCCCGCCTCTGAACACCAATAGACTAGGCATTACAATCAAAAACAAAGACAACAAATGTATACAAATGCAAAGTAAATACAAAGAAGACAAAAAGAATTACAAAAAAGGTTTTAGGTCAAAATCTAGATTAAGGCCCTTGGGTGATAAGGTGTTGAGAGAAAGATATAAGATCTTTGTCTCAGCTCACACCACAAAATATATTTAGAATTTTGAATATATATATGATTTTTTTTACATTTCTCTGTTTTGGTGTGTGTGTGTTCAGGTAGAGCTTTGCTTTCGGTGCTGCAGCGGCACCAATGAATCACAGTGCATTAGCCCCAAAATTCAGTTCCTTTTATAATCTTGTAAAGCCAGGCTATATATGTCTGCTCCTCTCGGAATAAAGAAACCAAAGACACAAAGTCACCTCGCGGAGCATCCACGCGCTTGACTTCTGCCTCTCCGAGGTGTCCGGCCGGGCCACCTCCGTGCAATAAAGAGCCTCCTCAAGCCTCCCCAGTGGCCCATCGGCTGCTCTTCTGCTTTTTCATCCTGCGGCCCCCCGGCCCGTGTTTATCATTTATCTCCTCCTCTTCGTGTCCTCCTCTTGAAAGGAAAACTCGGTCAGAATTTACGGGCAGGTGCGGCAGTGCCCTCCATCACTCGACCTCCCCCCACCCCACCAAAACACACACACACACACACACACACGCACACACACACAGACACACTTCACCTCTCTGGATTTGGTGCACCGGTACTCAATTTGCAAGCGGCAGCTTTAAGCAGCCTCTTGGGACACCCTCCAGGCCCCTCTGAAGCGGCGGCGGCTGGAAATCTTTTTCCAAGCTGGTGCTGGGATTCCTGAGGGGTCATGTCCAAAAGGCCAGAGGAGAGGAAGTGCTGTCACGGACGCTCCCTTTGTAGTTTGCCTTTGTTGCAGGTGCTCTGCCACTCACCATTATCCTCCACCGTGCCACGCCGCGGCCGGCTGCCTCTGCTCTGCTCCACCATTCGTTATCGCAACCTGCCCGACATCTGCTGGAGAGCACTACACTCTGCTCTCCAGTCAGGCCACTGACACTAACCCATAGATAGATTTCACTAAGGGGAAAAAAAAACACATTCGAAAGAATATTGCTTCCTACAGACTTCTTTTTTCTTTTTGTAATGTAATATGCAGTAGTGTGGAGCAGAATAAATATGTAGTCAGTCAGGTAATAAAGTGTCAAGTGCACTGTAGAAAGCAGTAGCTTAATTTTATACATTGAGCACAGCATCCTTTCACATCTGTGTTCAGTTATGTTTGGGGTTGACACAGGAGTGTAAAAAATTCCTGAGATCCATTCCTGTTTCCTCCCATGATACAATGAGAAAGATCACCACGATGAGGATTTAATCTGAGGGAGATCTGGGGGGACGGGGTGGGGGGAGCGTGAAAAGTTGCACTCGCTTCCAATCTTGTATCAAGCCGTCTCTGGCAAGTGTTAACACTCAATATGTTTTGAAGTTGTCACAGTGAATGCTTTCGGCTCTTGGCGGATGATGTCAGCTGAATACCTACCCACTACCATCGAGCTGGACCATCTGTGAGCCATTAAAGCCACTTCATCTTAACGCCATCATTCTTCATCCACTCAGCAGCAACACCATTGCTCTGACACGGCTACAGTGTGACAAGGTTCTTAAATGTGTGTGTGTGTGTGTGTGTGTGTGAGAGAGAGGGAGAGAAACAGAAAGAGTGTGCCCAAAAGAACATGCGCCAGCAACAAATGGTTGTCTTTTCAGATGGCTGGACGAACACATCTCTATTTTGTGAGTATGCACACACATAGTTATGGTGACACTGTTGCAGTGTCAGAAGCTGTCATGCATATGCCTTTGTTGACTAAATCACATTTGGCCGATTAAGATATTTAATCTCAAAGAGGCCGGCCTGTGTTTGCTCTAGAGAGACTGGGATTTGCTTCTGACCTTTCACATGTAATGGATGCTAGTCAGAGGTGAAAAGTCAGGCCCATTAGTTCAGGAGGTCAGAGGTCGCTTGCAGTTTTAGAGAAGATAGGGGACCATGGAAAGGTTTTGACAAGAGAGATTAAGTTTTCCGTGAAATTGCTTTATTAGACATAGTCAAAACATTTCCAATATGTTCAGCACTGCAGTAGATTGTTGTGTTTTCCATGTCATGGAAAAAGAACAGGTATCTAAATACTATTGAATAATTAAACCTCCTCTGAGTGATGTGACCTTTCGCTTTGCTGAAGGAATAGATCAGTCTAAATTTAGCGGAAACATGCAAACACATTTGCCTGGAATGCTTTGTCAAACCTGGAAGATTTGATACAATGTCGGTGAGCTTAGCTCGTTTTGTGGGTACTGACAGATTTGTTTCTTGGCAATTGCAGGCCAGCGGCATGTAGACATAACAGCACTTGTCTTTTGACAGGGGCTCAGGTGCCATTTTGTGGCACAATGTATGAGTTAAGTGTTTACCTCCGCGCTTCACGGTTCAGGTCCTCTCACCGTCTTTGTTGGGGCCTCTCATTGGTGGAGTGACAGGCTCTCTGTACTGTAATTAATTTGGGATTCCTCTGTACACAGCCAGCATGGCAACCTGCCCCTCCTTCCTTCTGCCTTTCATAAGGCAAATCCTCAACATTCTCATGTGCGATGCTGGCAGCGTAAAAAAACCAACAACATAGTTTTGTTCTCTCTCGTTCTCTCTGTTTTGCATTGATGTGGGTGTAGCACCTTTTCACCTTTACTGCTTATAAAGACCTAGTGTTGTATTACTTTTTTGAATTGAAGACACAGTGATACAGTATATGTCAGAACGGTTCATATCTTTAACTCATTTTACTTAGAAATCGACTCTGAGTTGCACAATTGACATGAATGCGTCTCCCAGTATCTTTCTCTGTGTAGATTTCTTGAAAAGCAGGGTTAGCCACAGATTTATGACTGATGGCATAACTTCATCCAAATCTGCCTACCTGACAAAAGTGCAGACGTGGTATGGAGGAAAAAGAACGGCTGGCTGTCTCGCTAACGTGTCATTCATCTCAAGAAAGATATACTGCTTTGGGCTACTCACGCTAGTAGCTCCGAACCTCACAGGCTACATGGAAGACTTAGGCCAGGCTTATGCTCCGTGTTCTGGTCAATTGTTCCCTGTAAATCAAACGAGAGTTTGTTGAAAAATGCTGCCGCTTGACTCAAGAGAATCAGTGGACGCCCCATACCCCCCCAGCCCCACTCATGTTGTATCTCGAATACTTGGAGAGAGGGAGTCATTTCAAGAAAAGTCTCTATTAAAACACGGTCTCTTAACCGGGCCCTTCATGGAAAGACCTGGTAAAAGGTGACACCTGGATTCAATGAAATGCGTGCTCTACTCTCACAGTTGTGAGGAAGGATAAAACTTTTCTGGCACAAATGGTAATCAAATACCCTCCATCATAAAAAGGCAGGAGGGAGGAAAAAAGACAGGCAGGATTTGCTCTCTTTCAGGGTCATATCAGCACCGATTTAGTTCTTGCTCTGTCATCATTCAGGAAAAGAGATAAAGACATCTCACAGCATTTGTTTTTATTTTACTGCCTACCAAATCATTTTTCTTAGTTGATTCCTGTGATACTTCATACAGCTCAAACCTACCTGAGCTCATCATCTCCTTTATAAACTATTTGGATAGTTTGGGACTTGAATAAGCTATTCTCATTAATCGCCATCAATTGTATCCCGTAAAGAAACATTAAGAAATAAGAAATATACTGTAACAGTTAATGACATGTTAATGTATAGATTTAGGTTGGCCTCTGTTCAACTGCAAGCCTCTGTGTAAGTGGCCTGTATGACTCAATTCCTTCAGTATAAAGAATGATTGCAGAAGAGCTTGGGTAGGAGCCAAAGACATTTGAAAGCTTGTCCTGGAGTCTTTCTCATTGTGGAGCAGTAGTCTTTGCTGTTTGAACAGAGGACTGTCATGGCCAGCACAAACCTGTCCATTAATCACCCAAAGAAAGTAACAGTGTGTTACACTGTTAAAACAACTCAACACTCTGTTAAACATAATTGAAACAGTTGGCACTTTGACCCGCACGCACAATTTAGATTTCTGAATGAGAAAAGTTATGATGTTGATAGATCCTGTCTTTCTTTTATCTACTTTTGATACTTCCATATAGTTGGGTAGGAACACACACACACAGAGAAAGAAATGTCAGATGTGAAATGTCAGATGTGAATTCCTCAGGCACTGTGCCTTTTAATTCCATGTAATTTCTTTGTGTGTCTGTGCAGTGCCTATCCATGCTATATCAACAAATCAAGCAAGATGTTTTAAAAACAACACATCAATGTAGACCACTGCTATTGGCAAGAAATAAAAAGCTTACACACAAATGAAGATATCTTAAGTCTATCACACTGACGCATGAACACACCATAACACAAGATGCGTGCTACTTTATATGCATCGGAAATATCTTACTCTATCCAAACTGAATTGTTCCTGACATAAATATGTTGTGTAACTTCACATAAGTGAGATCTGAGAGCAGAGGATTGCAGTGAAAGTGAAGGCTTTATTACAGACGAAGAATTAGAGATCATCAACCAGATCTCTCTCTCGGGCTGTCACACTAGCGGAAGGTACAGTGATGTATCACCAATGAAGAGTCAGGAAATATCTCTTCAGACTTTAGAGCAGGGATCCTATTACCCTTTCCTTCAAACCTAAGAACTAATAGCTCCCAATGTGAAACCCAAGTGGGTGTCTTGAATGCACATGATAGTAGCACTACTCAGGTTGTCTTTATTCCACAGAGATAAAGTAATGATACAGAGAGAGGTAAACAGAGACAGAGTGAGTGATGTCCAGAGAAAGAGTGAGATAAATGATCAGGAGGAAGATGGATGGAGAGGAAGATGGAGAGAGAGATGGATAGAGAGGAAGACTGTGGGAGGGAGAGGGAGATCAAGTGGAGGACAGTTAGAGAAAGTGGTTTGGGGAGGTGGGAGTCCTGGGTGGGGGGACAAGCCTGTTCCTTGATAGTCTGATTAGGGGATAGGGGGGTAGGGTTGGCGGCGAGGCAGCACAGGTGCCCCTTGGTGACGAGTGCGGCTGAAAGCGGACGCCAGGTTGGCCCTGTCAAAGCGTTACCATTAATCACCCTGGGCCTGTCACACTCATTACTTATACTCCCACTCACCCCCAGCCCCACACCCATTAGCAGGCTAATACAGGCCAGGCCAGCTTGGAGAACTGCACCAACTTGTGGCTTTGCAGGTGAGCAAGGATCCTGGTAGCTGTGGCAGAGGGATGTTTGCATATTTTCACAGATGTTGAAAGACATCTCTCGCTGTTACCTTGTCGACAATGTTCCCACCTTGGCGCTGGAAGCTTTGTTTTTCTTTTGTATTTTTTTTGTCTGCTTAGTTTTCTCGCACCCTCTTCTTTTTTATTGAATCACAAACGGTGCAGCAAGGATGAATCCTTGGTGAACTACCAAGGTCAACAAAAAATAAACATAACTGTAGCTTTCCAAACAATCGCTCTTGATTTTCATAGAGACGTGAAAGAAATAACATTGTTGTGTCTGCTTACTCTTGCAACACATGGGCCCTCTCTGGGTAAAGGCATGAAATAACATAACAAGCCTCCTGGGGATTCCCAAGCTCCCTCATTTACTCCTCTATATCTGTACCCCCAATCATTAACAACCAGTTCACCCAGAGTTCAGCCTGCAACACGGCACCAGTCAGGACTCCGCTAAAACAGCTCGTTTTGATTTTGGACAAAGCCACAGACGGCATCGGAGGACTCATGTTATGGCGCTCGCTGAGTCAGATGCAGACATGGCAGCTGAGCGGAGTGGGAATGATTCGTTTTCGCCGACGAAAAGAAATGAGATGAGTCATCTAGAATTGCACATGACGGCTGCCAAGAGAGAGAGAGAGAGAGAGGCTGTTGGGCTGTTAGTATCGCGTTGAAAGTTGGAGCGATGAAGAAGGATTGGGTGCACCGGAGAGACGCTCGTAAGAGCCAATCAAAGACGTGTCCCCACTGAAACGACGGCTGCAGTATGGAAGAGGTGGAATCCAATCTGCTTCAGCTATTACTGGGTGCCATTTCCCTGTGTCTGCCCAGGCAGCGATTAAGCATTCTATCAAATATCAGCGTGGATCTTAAGTACCTTGCTGGCGACACATTGCCCTGTTGCGTACATCGAGCACACCCCAAACGAAATGTGATCGTTTGGAATGAAGAATGGTCAGTGAGAGAGGGGAAAAAATGTGAAAGACCCCCAACAATTAAAACCCGTCTAGTAACCATTAGACGTCTTAAAACATCTGGTAATACCCCTCCGAACTTCATTCGTTTCCAAACTCAAGGTGTTCAGCGCAGAGATCACTCATTGAGTTCTCACCGAAACCTCAGAGGCTAGTTACAGGGAACAAAAAACGTGAAACACATCACCAGGGACATTTTAGGCACTGATCTAGTAGCAGCAGACCCCTCTTAACTGACGCCTAAACAAACGCACTTAAACTTGAGTGAGCTCAGCACCCAACTAGGGCTCAATTTCCAACAACACCACCCCCCCCTCCCCACACACACACACACACACACCTTCTCCCCTCCCCACCTCATCTCACCTCAATTACTCCCCTTAGGCTTTCTTAAGCCTGAAATATGTGCCTGTGACTAATGTCGGAATTTAGCAAGAAATCAGCTCTGGTTTCACGAGGCTTTATTGGAATATAGCATGATGCAGATAGGCTGGCTTATGATGAATGGGAGGCAATGGTGTGTGTGTGGGTTTGGGGGGGGGGGTAGTGGGCAGGGTCACACTCATCTGTTAGACCCACACACACACATACACACACACACACCCCAACACCACCACCACCACTACGAACTCCTTCTCCTCCCTTCATTGTCTGAGGCTTGTGTGCCGGTGTCACCGAGGCATGTAACAAGCCTCCGCACTACTCTGCCTGAGAGATAAGCCGTCGTGTCAGCGGCCAGGTTGAAAAATGTGCATTTGAGTTTTTTTTATTTTGGCTTGCCTTTGAGCAGGGGCGGAAAGCTCCCCTCCTCCTCCTCCTCCTCCTCCTCCTCCTCTTACTCCTACTCTTTTCTCCCCTCCTCCTCCTCCTCCCCTCCTCCTCCTCCTCCTCCTCCTCCTCCTCTTTTCTCCCCTCCTCTCCACTCCTCTGCGCTGCTCCCCCTTTGCTCCAGCCAAGTGCACTTCAGAAATGAGCTGCTAGTTTGTCTCCCATCCTTGAATATCAGCCAGCCAGCATAAATGGAATTTGGCCCCAAGCGGAGCTCATCAGCAGTCAGAGCCGACATGTCCTTTTGTCTGTTCACCCTTGTGTTTGAAAAGTGGAATCAATCTTGGCGCGGGTTACCACCAGAGTTTAACATGTGGGAGACAAAAGCGGACAAAAGTGTCAATTTGTCTCATTTTTTTCCCTGACTGTGTCAAATGGGGGGAAAAAAGTTTGAATAGTTGCACCCGCCATTTTATGCATGAACTGCACTGTTTGGATAGATATGGGGTGGGTGTGTTCTGCATTTCATACAAAACAAAACAATGTGTGCCATGACAAAACTATTCCAAAGAATAACAATAAAACATTTATTTAGTCACATGGTCTAGTGGCTAAATAAACTATACCAGTATAGCCATAATCTTTTCCATGATTTCCAATGTAAACCATGACCCATGCAACTATTGTCTAATTTCATCAACCCATGTCTATAATATTGACTACACTGAATCCACTCTGTCAGTTTGCATGTCGGCGGCCTCTCGGTCACCACACAGTCATTTTAATATTCAGATATCGCTATTGACATGCATATTCACCACAACAGTCAAAGTAAGAGGGGTGTGTGTGTGTCTAGTGTCCCATTACATGTTTGTCCACTGAAATCATGTGTAGTAGAGTTCACACAAAAGAGAAATACCAAGTTCATGGATAAAATACCTATTTCCTGGTTACTTTTACATGAGTTATTCCTCCAGAGTTGGCAGCTTGCAGCTCTATTTACACATATACAATTGACATAAGGAGTGCACAACATGTCCCAGGACACAGTGTTTAGTGATAAATACTGATTTTGTATAAAAAGAAACTGTACCCTTTAAGCTGGGTTGTTGTACAAACACGTGCTTGCATTTTCCTAAACAAGTTTTAATGTTGTTCATTTTCTAGGAAAGACTGACAGAAGAAAAACTGACTTTCCTTAATTAATTCATTTCTGAGGAAAGTATATGTGTAAATATGTTTTATGAATATACATTTGCCCATGATATGCCTATGAGAATAACACCAAGTTTGAATGCAGGCATTTTAAAAATAAAGGCAAGTCAAACAAAACACTGTCCGATCAACTTTCCAATGAATGAAAGTACTTCACTGACAAAAGGCAAAGCTCAGGTAGAGCATGACACCAAAATAAATAGTGAAAGTGTTCACACAAAGGCAGAGCCAAATCAAGCCATTTGTTTCCTCCATAGTTGCATTTGCTGTGTCGAACTACCAACACAACTGCTCAGGCACGACATGCACGATGCTGCCTGTCTGCCAGCCTTAAAACAACATCTCTCAACATGACAGCACTGAGTAAACACAGAGTGACATCTGCACTTTATCAAACACATGAGCCTCATGCAAAAACTCTTCAATTGGTGTCACTTTAAAAAAAAAAACAATGCAAATCATTCACTAACTGATACATGTTTGATAGCAAACAAAGACAGAATGCCTAACTAGTGTATAACACATTCACAATCTGGAGTTCTACTTCAGAGAGATTTAATAGCAGGTGAAGCTATATTCCTTTCGAAATTATATGAAATCTGTTGGTTGGACCCAGGGGTTGAGTAAAGGTTAAAAATACACAAACGTCACTAAACAAGTCCCTGTTCCGTCTGCAGAAGTACACTGAGGCTCCTAAATGAAAAATCTGCAACCAGCTGTACAGATTGATGTCATTCATCTCCCTTTTTATTGGCCATTTCGAGGGCAAATATTAACTGTAGTTGCTCGGTAATAATCCTCCAGAGAGCTTGGTGCATTTGAACTGGGAGGAATCGTGAACTATCAGGAGTCTGAGAGTACTCTAGCAGCTGTGTCTAGCAGGCTAATGTGCTGTGAAAGGGCTTTATGCGACCGATACTGGGTGAGTATGTTTTTTTTTATTCTTTCTGCCTCCGTAACCACATACTACCCAAATGAGCCTACTAAATATCTTTATGTGTGCTATCAGTTAATTTATGAAGTACACAGATTGCACTATCTAATGAGGTGCAAGAAATCGTGATGCACTAGTGCGAAATAGAGATAAAAATCATCCCCAATTGATAGCAGTGTTTTTCACTTTTTTTTATTCAATTCAATTCAATGGTGCTTTATTGGCATGAAAAAAAGGGCATTTGCATTGCCAAAGCAGTCATACATAACATAAACATTTAACATACATAGATCTAAACTTAGAACTTATAAAATAGTAATAGTAAAATGATTTATATTATTCTGAAATAATTTAATTTCATGGCTGATATTTAATGGCAAATTAAACATAATTGTTTTTCCATTCTTACTTGAACAAAATGTTAGTTCAAAGTGATAGTAATTTTAATATAAATGACAATGTATCACATGAGTATTATCTCTTCCTGGATAGCTGTTGTATAGTATAACTGCTTGTTACTGAATTAGCTAAATCACATGACTGACCCTGAGATGTTTAGACAGAAGAGTAGAAGAGCAAGACACTAAAATCTTTCATATTTAGAACACACCACCATGCCACCTCTCTCACTGATCCAGTCCAGGGCATCAAGCAAGCTTTACAGGATGCATCTGCAAGTTCAGTGGCTGGCAAGACTATCAACAGTGTGAAACAACCCATTAGTCATCTGTAAAATTTCCCCTTTTCTCTCTCTTTTTTTCGATCTTCATCAGATAACCTTGAGAAAAGGTATCACGTATCACTTTCAGCACAGACCAAGGGTAATAAAAGAGACAGTTCACCAGCAGAACAGGGGCCTGCCCAGCTGAGATCACCTGACTTAGTTCTTGTTGGTCACTTTCCCCCCTCTTGCATCTGGCCTGCTTTAAGATGGCCACCAAGCATATCGGGAGGATTTCGCTATGCAGGTGTTGTCATCAACTTAAAATAAGATGCATGGCATGTTTACGATCAAAAAGTCAGATTCTGACCGGCTGGCAGCTTTGATGGGGAGGGAGGGGGTGTGGATAGTAAGGCTGAGTTTCATGCCCACATTGCCACGATGGTGGCAGGCCCATAATTGTTAATACAGTTCAACAACATGGACTTGCTGAATGTCAACAAAGTAAGATTTATCTGGAAACAAAACATACATAGTAATACATATGGCACCGGTACCTCTATGCAGTAGCCTTTGTGAACAAACACAGCATATTCTCACAATGGCAATGAGCTGGTCATTACAATGGTCATTGTAAGCACATGACACCAGCATGTTTATAAGATATTATAGGTTGATGGATTAAACGAATGTCAAAACCATTAAGTGTATTCTTCTCAGATCTTGGACAATTTGATAAAATGCCAAGAGATTGGTATCAACCATAACAATCTTTAAGAAACCATTTATGTTGACATTATTTCATCGCACTGGATTTCTAAGTGGGCAAGTTATTATAGCAAAAGCATAGTGCTTCATCACTGAACCTACGTGCGAGGTTATGGCAACACACAAAACTATGCAACAAAAGTTCAAAGTACATACTTTTTATCGCTTCATTTTTTTTAAGTAAAAAAAAAAAGAAGACACTGCGCAGACACACTAAATGCCATACAGGTGCTTTGAACTGCTGGAGAAGCAAGCTGGAGAGTGAGTAAGGTGTCACACACATTTTGGAAACACATGTTCTGGTTGG
>NC_063193.1:9627846-9669267 GCF_017589495.1 Alosa alosa | reverse complement strand
TGACAGTAAGAGTGAGAGAGAAAGGGAGAGGGAGGGAGAGGAAGGAATGGAGAGATCAGTGGGAGCATGTCAAAGAGAAGCTACCATCACCACCTGTCAACGTGCTGGGTCTCTGCATGCCAACCGACTACAAGACCCAGGTCTCCCCCCGCATCTGTCAAAACAAAGGAGCTGCATTGTGTCATCACACTGTCAGCAGACTGCCTCGGGAAAAAAATTGCAAATAAAAAAATAAAAACATGTGGAGGAAGAACGTGGGGGGACTCTGGGAAGCAGAATTTCTGAAGACTCGGGAATTTCTAATTATCCCGCCTAAATAAATGGGATTCGGTTTTTGGTTTGCCGAGGCCCCTTGGAGAGCACAGCCTTTGATGACTGTCACATGTCACACAACACACAAGCTCACTCACTGGCATGTCAACCTTCACTCCAGAAAAACATCAGAGAGACATTTTGGGGTGTGCCTGAGCCTCCCTCCCGACCCAGATCTGATCAAGCGCATGTGTTTCTCGGGGGTTAGTCGATGTGCAGGCACTTACATCAAGGTTGGGAAACAAATGGGAAAGATGAAAGATGTTGAGGACCTTAGAAAATGGTGTGCTTCTGCAGACAAAGTTATTTTTCTCCTTGGCATTATTGAGTCTCATCCATTTCACGGAGCCTCTCTAATTGCTAATTTAATTTCAGCGTGCGCTTGATGACAGCTGGAAGGTAGTGAAGACACAATAGTCAAAGGGGAAAAAAACAATGCAGAGGAATAATAAAAAAAGGATGATGGCAAAGAAACTTTGCGGCACAAAGTGAGATATTCTAGGATCTCAAAAATCAGAGAAGCCGCATCCTTTCATGTTCGACAAACAGACAAGTGTTACAGAGTCACTGGCATAAAAGGGAGATAAAAAAAATCTCTCTTCTTCTGCCAAGGTTCTGTACTACAGCCTCTTTCTTCACCTTCTGCAGCATTTGGAATTCGTATTGTATAAACCTGTTGCCTCAGGAACAGAGGATGCAATATCTATATTGGGTTTACCACCAGTAAGAAAGAAAACCACACACACACATCCACTTTGCCAAGAGTCTAATTAAAGACTAGGGGAGTCATATGGATTTGCAAGGACAAATTTTTCGGAGGGGGGGTGGGGGTATGGGGGGCAGTTCTGCGGCACCTTGGAGTAGTGATGAGTTTGGGTGGGTTGGGGGTGGGGTTGCAGAGGAGGTGGGCTGCTTGCTCCACAGCTCTCGTTATTTATCACAGTGGAGGCTGCCAAATTACAATGCAGCATTTCATCACTCACCTCCCCTGCCCTCTCTCTCACAGGTACCCCTGCCCTCAAAGACATTCATCACTGTCAAATCTCAGCATGGGAGCCCCTCCCTCTCTCGTGCACACTCGCTGCACCACCACCCCCCCCCCTCCCACACACACACACACACACACACACACACACAACACACAGACACACATGGCTATTGGAGCGCCTACACACGTCACACATGAGCATGTGATGTGGGGTCTTCTCAAGGGTGCACACACAGACATGATTTGACAGGTTGAAGACTGAGGAATTTATACATGCAAGTAATTTTAATCATAAAGGCCGCGCGAACTATGGATGTACAGTGTGATGAAATTAACTTGTAGCACCGCACTGCAGCGCACGGCTCCCATCATACGCTCTCCGCTGCTTTCCGCACTCCCCGTCGAACAGCTCACGCAAATCATCCGGACTCCGCGGAAGTGACATCCGGACTACGCGGAAGTGCGGAGGATGAGAGCTTGATTAGTCGGTCCGCCAGCCAGATGTATGCCGTGAAACACTAGTGGGTCGTGGTGTCACCTGCAGAAATGAGATGTGTTTGCGTCCAGTGGCCAAAACACTCAAAACAAACACAACAACAACGAAGGAGAACAAGTGTCTGATGGAGGAGTGGCGAGAGCAGAAGAAAAAATAACAAACAAATAATCTAATTGGCTCTGTTAATTATAAATTTCCTTTCACTGCCTGAATAGTTATCTCATAATTAGATCTTAATTAGTTTATTTGTACAAAGAAGGCAAACGGTTTCAGAAGGAAATGTGGAAATCAACAAATCAGATTGTGCTAAACAAGAGAGTATAAAAAATGTACTATTGTTGTGAAAAGGGATCTTACAGGTTAAGAGCATGTTTCGCTGTATACAGTAGCTTTTTCTCTGTAATCATGACTATTAAAACCTGACCTTACCATTTCCGATAAGGGCGTTTGCATATTTTTTTACAACAAAGCCTGTTTTCATACAAACTTACTAAAATGTATGGGAGCTGACTCCTTTTCAGCTGAATTCAGTTAGTTGATACTGAGATACCTCTGATCTTTCTGAGCTTTGCCATTCAAACCACATCTGAATCTATGTCTTTAACTGCACTGGGCAGGCATCAACATTCCATGAAGGGGTCTACATTGCTATGCTATTCCGTCATGTACCCTGATGTTATAATGGACATTAGGCATGCCAGTGATTTCTCCACGGCTCCATCAACCATCTATTTCGCCGACGCGCTCCAATGGTCAGGTATATTATTGCACAGACCATCGCGGAGTCATGCGTCACTCATTACCTCCCCGGTGTTATATGGGCCTGATTCGCCTTTGCCTTGATTAGCTTCCTCGGTCTGCCCAGGACCAGTCATCTAGCAATCACTTATCCCTCAATGTCCCCACTGAAATAGTCCTGGCTGATGCCGTCGATCACTCTCCATTCCAAGACCTTGAGTGCGTCAGCCATTCTCTTGGCACGTACATCAAAGAAATACCACAGACCTGTGGACAATTTTTGCGACTTTCCTATTTTCTGTGGAACAGTGCAACAGTCTCTTTATGATTATAAATTATCCAGGGCCATTTTGGCGATATTAGACATTTGTATGTGCCTGCTGTGAAACACTGGGAGTCGTGCAGGCTCCTTAAACTTGTAAACTGCTATTTGTAAATCACCCGCATAATAGCACTGTTTGAATAAAAGGTGATTGATTGCTGATATTGTAATCTGCACTGGAAAACAGGATGGCACCTCTTTTTTTCCAGCCACTGCAGCGGTGGCGGTGGTGGAAATGTGCTCGCGTCAAGCAGGCCCACATAATGAGGAGCGAAAGAGAAGTAGAACTCTTGCCACCATTAAATAACAAATCGGAAAAGGAGCCCCATCTGTTGTTTGTGCATGGCTGCGTGCAGAAAGCAGAGGCACAGCTGGTGTTAGAAGAGGCAGGCACACAGCCTCGCCTTTCTCCCAGCAAATGCACACACACACACATACTGTACACACGCACATAAACAAACACACACACACACACACACACACACACACACACACACACACACACAAACACACACATACTGTATACATACACACATAAACACACACATGCACAAACACACATCCACACATCCACTGATAAACCACCACCCCAACCCCAGCTCACTTCTCACACAGTCTCTGTGACTTGATATTTGTCAGCTCGACATGCAACGACAGGCCCCCAAGCTTCTCATTTGGGCTGATTTGATAGCAGAGGATGCCTCTGACTCATGTCAACTGTGGACATGAAGCGGATGGAGGTGGCACCGCAGAAGATGTGTGTGTCTGTGTGTGTGTTTAGGGTGGGTTGTTTTTTGGGTACGAAGGGGCAAAAAAGACTTGAAAGCCGCCCCTCACTGGTGCCCAATTTAGCCAAGCTTGTAAGCGCCAGTTGGGGTAATTACTGCTCTCCGCACAAGTTTGTGCTTCAGCCTAAATAACGAGGCGATTGATACTGTAGCTGCCATCGCTCTCCATCTGCATGTTAAACCAGACCCCCAGCTGCGGGTGCAATAATGCATTGTGATGCCCCATTAGCGAAGACTGAGTGCGCGAGTACATAAGTGGAATGTTATGTCAGGGTCTTTTTTTTTTCAACTGATCTTTCTATTTACAAAACCAAAAAAAGGTCACAAATGCCAACTGTTCCACACAGGCAGAAGTAAATCTGAGGAAAGTGAGGTCCATTCACACAGATCTGTTCTATCTGAATGGCTCAATACATTAGTGAGTAATAAGGGTTTGCAGTGAAGATGAACGCTGAATGTGTTTTGGCTTGGCTTGCAGCAGCATTAAGTCATATGACTTGCTTGTTTGTTGTTGTTGTTGTCGTTTGCAGCCGCAGACACAGGGATTGCACTCTGCGGCGATGCATTATAGCCACGGTTGACAGCCTGGGCCAACAAGACAACCCATTCATCACACATGTAGGCCGGACCCCCACAGGTATCCGTGGCACCAATAGCTTCCACACGACACCTCCGTTCTGCAATCTGCTCGCCCCTACAGGACTCCCTTCCTCCATCTTCACTTCCTCCTCCTCCTCCTCCTCCTCCTCTTATACGCCCCGTCTACATTATCCCTACTGCTTCCATCAGGCTCATGTCACCTCAGTTAGTGACATGACAGATAGCCTGCAGGAGCCCAATACAGTCACACATCTCACCCAGGCAGAGATACTGCCCCCAGCCCCCCCCCCCCCCGATACGCGTGTGTGTTGACACAAAAAGAATTAAGGCGACGAAACAGCAAGGCTCTCTCTCTCACCCCCCCCTCTCTCTCTCACTCCTTTTCTCTGTCTCTCACTCTTTCTCTTTCTCTCTGATTATCTTCTGTGCTGATTTGGTTTGGGATGTGTCATGCATTACCCACAGTGCTATCCTATTAAAGTTCATAGCTGAGCTACCAGGAGGCGATTGTAATAGGGTGCCCAACCTCCCCCGACCCCCTTCCTCTACGCAGCCATTACTGTGTCTTCTCAAGCAGCCAGTGGCACCCCAGGGGATAGATGGCTTTAAGGCGACGCTTCTCTAGCCCGCAGCTCTTGGCTGGTGTGGGCCGACCCCTGGCGTGCCTCAATAATGCAGCCGGGGCCGGGAGCACACCGTCAGGAGTGAGTTAGGCAGCTGACAGCTGCTAATTAAAAATTCAATAATGGAAGGCAAACGGTAAACTGACAGTCATAAATGGACAGCTCTCCCCGGGTGAAACCCAACCCCCACAAAAAAAAGAAGAAACATTGAAGAAGCGTTGTTAGCTCAGGCAGGCAACCCCATAGCAGAGGGTTTGACAGCTCCCAATTAGCCTGCTGATTCACTCCAAGAGTTTGGTTTGGGAAGAGCATCCTGTCAGGGAGCCCTGCTTCCCGGTCGTGGTTGATCTAAGATAACATCTCTAACCAGCTGAGATGACAGGGAGGACCATACGAGGCGCATCCCTCTTCTCTGTCTCACCCGTTGCCTTTCCTCTCTTTTCCTCTCTTTTTAGGTGTATCTGCCTTTCTCTCTCTTTCTCTTTCTTTCTTTCTTTCTTTCTCTCTCTCTCTCTCTCTCTCACATACAAACACACTGTCTAGTATGTCACACTATCTGTTTGTCTTTCCTCTCTGTCTTTTTAAGTTTATCTGCCTTTCTTTCTTTCTCTCTCTCTCACACACACAGACACAGACATCCACACACACAGTTACACACATCTACACACACACACACACAGTCTAGTCTGTTCCATTATCTGTCTGCCTTTCTCTCTCTTTCTCTCTCTCTCTCCCCTCCATCTATCCATCACACAAAAGCATGCATCCCTCTCTCCCTACATTCCCTCTCTTCTTTCTGACGTGGCCATCTGCTTGGGAGAGCATGTGGACAGGGCGCCTACAGTGTTGGGTCTGCGAGCCCCCTGATTAGTCGCAGTGAGACATACACGGGGCGTTCATCAGCGACTGCGGGAGGGAGCCGACAGTCTGCCACAGCGGACCGTGACTCAGACCGCCCCACATTTCTCATGCCATCGCCGTGCATGAGGGAGAGAGAGAGGGAGAGAGAGAGAGAGGAGGGAGGGAGAGAGAGGGGGGGGGCAAGTCAGTGACAGCCTGACAGGAGAGGAACAGAGTCTGGCTGGGTTTTGAAAAGGTTGCAGCCACTTTAAATGGTGGCACTGCTTTATTTCCCAGCACAAATATCATTTTTCAAGGAAGGCTTTGGCACTTTCAAAGCTACGTGGGTTTGGAGGGTACAAGGTCTCCTTGAGTTGTGACAAGCTTCCCTGGAGACTCAAGGATGGGGGAAGGGCGACAATGTCATGACCTGCTCCCTCGTTTAAGTCTCCCTCCCTAACATGGCAGATTCTGTCTTCCACGCCAGCCATGGAGCACAATGGGCAAATAGACATTAATAAATAAGCGATTTGTTCTTCAGCTGTGGGAGGTGGGTAGGCTTGGCTGTCTCACTATCCAGGCCCACTCCAATTATTTCCACTTGGAGAGCCTTGGAGAGGCTTGGACAGCCACGGAGTCGCTGTGATCCACAGGTGCTGTCACTTCCTTGAATTTGGGAAAGGTCGAGGCCGACCCCCACTGCACTTCTGTCTAATCTGCATCTAATTGGATGTGGGGGAGGTGGCATAGCAGCCAGGGTCAGCAGGAGAGAGACACTCAGGGGGGGGTGTTTCTTTTCTTTTTTTCCTGGAGATTGTAAAAGGCTGCATTTATCCCTTTGCATGTGGGCTACAGGTGTATAGTAGGCCCATTTGAATAAAGCATTTTGCTTTCATCCTGCACAGTATGGAAAGGAAAGCAATTTGTAGTGTTCTACTTATAAATACCTCATGAACTTTTAACAGGTGGTGCAAATCTGAAGCCCGCGGAGTTAATTTTCCAGGTCACAAATCCAGCCAAGCACTCTTCCTTACAGACATGAGTCACCCAGAGAATTGAATGAAGCATGTTCCCTGACAGAGCATGTGTTCTGTACACTCTCTTAAATGATCTCACAGCTAACAGCGATGCAGTAGGATTAACCAGCCCAAACACGATCAAGATTTAATGAGGTTCACTGCACCCTGTGCTCAAACCGAGGCCGAAATCAGAGGTGTTTTAATATGGTGAGGACTAAGTGGAAAAACATGGATGATTGCAGAAAGTCAGCATGGAGGCAAGGTGGTCTATGTCAACAAGAGTGTATCCATTCGTCACCAGAGGACATGAAGTAAGCAATGCTATGATAACAAAACAAACAAAAAAATAGTACTGAAAATCTTTTTTTGTTTGTGTTATTGATGCTTTTTGCTTTTGCTTGTTTTTGTTTGTTTTATTGATGCTTTTTGCTTTTTGTGGGTTTCGCTTGGTATGGTTTGTTGGCTTGTTTGATACATTTCTATCGTTGTGATTAACTGTTTGATCTGTGTTGGTTTGTATTGAGCAAGACTGCTGGGGTGGGGAGCTTGGGAAAGCTAGAGGTGAGAGGAACATCTGAACCGACATGGGACAACAAGGGTTTGATGTTGGTCTAATCAGGCTGCCTGGCGCTCCCTAGAAGATTGTAATCTCAGAGAAAGAGACAGAGGGAGGTAGAGGGAGAGAGAGAGAGAGAGAGAGAGAGAGAGAGAGAGAAGGAGAGAGATGGAAGACAAAAAGCATAGAACTGCCTGCTGAGATGTGTACGCGTGGGCGAGATTGTCACAAAGCTACCGACGCTTCTATTAGTCGCACTGCTGGTGCAGTCAGCCGCTAAACTATCGGAGCCATGCTGCACGGTACCAGCACTCGCTGTGTGGGGAGACAATACCGATCAACTCCGAGTTTGTATTAATAATGTATTTTTTTTTTCGTTCTGTGAAAACATGTGATAACGCATACACTGGTTGTGTGCAGATTTCATGGTGCAGTGGGACATGGTACAAAACGGCAAGTTGTGAAGGCAAAATGAAGGCACTATAAGCACATTTGCATGCGATTATACTGGAGGGAGAAAAATCCCAATAGGGCTCCCAGCAGGACTTGTGCTCCCTGAAACATATCATTGGCTCTCTCTATTTGCCACTGCCATGTTTTCTTTCTGTGAGAAATTATGAATACATTGCTGTATTCATCCCTTCTTGGCGTACACTCTCCTGAACCCATTTACTAAAGCTTAATTTTGCACTTGCTGACTGGTTTTTAATTCAAACACACCCCACCATGCGCTAGGGACCCTGCAACAACCCAAGTAATTGCATTCTTTCAAGAGCAAAATGCTTTCGCGCTGCCGCCATTTTCCCCCCGGAGAAATTGTCCGCGCCATTTCTTAACAACTCAGATGGGGTCTCACACATGTAAAGGTCTCAGGATCCTCAGTGTGTGTGTGTGTGTGTGTGTGAGGAGGTTGGGGGTTGGGTAGAGTGAAAAGTTTAGTGTGACCTTTTCCATCTTATCAAATCCCCCGCCACCATACCGTATCTCTCATCTCGCTGCCATTTCAATACCCATATGAGACTTTCACACATCATTTCCCATTCAACATTTCATTATGGGAACATTTTAGCAGTACCGGCACAATGAACTTGTCTCCCTTTGAACTGTGAAAGGAGATAATTATTTGAGGTGCTGTACTGTATATAACACAATGTCGCAGAAATGACATCCTAATACGTTTACTTGCAGTTTATACATTGAATTGTATCATTCTTTTAGATAATAAAACAACACAGACATGCCTCTGTGGCTTTTTCATAGTTGCATGCTATTAGTTTCAGATTTTCAGATGTAGTCAAATGTAAAATAATGTTGTATTCATAAATGCTGGCATAAATTGCCAATGAGCACTCATTTAAAATGCGTATCACACAGGAAGTGTCCAGAGCCTCCACTCTGCACTGTAAGCACATCTTCACATCAGCGCATGCAAATTGCACAAGACTTTGTGCTGTTGTCACAAAGGCTGACTTAGCAAGACGGAGGCACAGTTACCTTGACAGAGATCTTCCCTTCATCCTTTGGCAAATGGGCCGCCAAGAACCAGTCCCCAGGCAGAGGGCTGGTCACGTTGAAGACCCCCGTGGTGCGGTTCGGCAGCGTCCACGTCAGGGTGACTGCAAAGGAGCTGGGCACGATGGTGTCACGAGGGAACCTTGTCTGTAGGGGGTTTATCACTGGTGGCGCTCCAGATCGGAAGTAACTGACAAAACAGGAAGGAAGCACACACCGGTGAATATAAAAGTTACACTTGACGTACTTCAAAACTTTGTAAAGTTAACCAGGATGATGGATTGCCTTTTTGAAAGGGACGAGGAAAAATGAGGCACGGGTCATCGCGGTGTAGCATCATTTAAGCTTGAGTGCTCTGAAATCATGACTTAGCTTTTGTCATTACAGATGCTATAAATCAAACTGGCGACAAATACCCAACAATTAATTTCATATACGAGAGAGAGAGAATGAGAGAGAGAGAGAGAGAGAGAGAGAGAGAGAGAGAGAGGGGGCTTAGCCTACAGCAGGCCCCTTCCCATCAATTTAGATTCTAATGCTCTGCCTCTCATTTCTTCTCTTTCTGTAGAGGAGAAATGAAAATTGGGTTTGTGACTAACTCTAAATTATTCATCAGCAGATTCAAAACAAATGCTGCAGTGGTAAATTACCAGTCGATGTATGAAAATTTTAAAAACACTGATTTGAAGCAATGCTCTTGCCATGTTCTTGTAATCTGTAATCATCGGTGTTTAAAGAAAAATAATTTGCTATCACACAAGCTCAAACTGATAATATATCCCCTCTCTTTCTCTTTCTCTCTCTCTCTCTCTCTCTCTCTCTCTCTCTCTCTCTCTCTCTCTCTCTCTCTCTCTCTCTCTCTCACTCTCTCTTATATATTCTCAACCCTTCCTTTGCCATTCAATTGTAGAGAGACAGTTTTCAAGGCTCCCACACACATCAACATGTCTTGAAGTCTTTCAACAGAGCTTTGCTAAAGGCAATTATTTTTGCTCACTGTACTGCTCTGTGACCATGGCAGTTTGTCTTTTCCGAAGCTGAAAACGGAAAGGGGAAGAAAAACCCTCAGCCTCAGTTTATTCATTTAAGACTTAATGTTCCATGGGGGAAGGTAATAACCAAAGGTGTTATTAGATGCATATCCTGGGCAGATTTATGTTAAAGGAAAAGTACTTCCGAGTATCTATCAGAGTGTTCCACAAATGCTCTGTAAATGGAAGGGTGGTGGGGTGAGGTGGGGGTGAAAAAAAGAACTTTAATTCACATTCCATTACCCTCACATCTACTGGTCAATCCATCAGCCGGAACGTATCAGCGGATGCTTCTGTAATCTGTCTCCAGCCATCTCACAGTGTACCCTCTTGTACTGATATGCCAGACGGACCTTGTATAGGTTTTTTTTTTTTTATCTTTTTCTTCTTTTCTTTCAGGAAGCTACAAAAAAATGGGAGACAAGCAATCCCGTAGGAGGACCACACTAACCTGAGGGGCCCAGATGCTTTGACAGGTAATAACTCAAACTCAAGAATGGCGCGGCCCTGCATTGGAAAGGGGTGTGGAAAAGTCATTTTGCCCTCTGTGCCTGTTCCAAGTTGCCACCCCCACCCCCAACACACACACACACACACCACCACCAACACCAACACTCGGGTATCTTGGGATGTCACACAGATGAGGCGTTTCATCCCAGCATGGATGCAGCTCTGGCTCTCTTTCTCGTAAAACATGGGGAGCTGCTGGGAAGTCAACACACTCAGGTCAAAGAGCCTCGCTCTCCACTGATAAGACCAGAGCTGGCGAGAGAGAGTGCCTCTCTAGCCCTCTCTCTCTCTCTCTCTCTCTCTGTCTGTCTGTCTCTCTCTCTCTCTCTCTCTGTCTGTCTGTCTGTCTGTCTGTCTGTCTGTCTCTCTCTCTCTCTCTCTCTCTCTCTCTCTCTCTCTCTCTCTCTCTCTCTCTCTCTCTGTCTGTCTGTCGCTCTCTCGCTCTCGCTCTCTCTCTCTCTCTCTCTCCCTCCCCCCCTCCTCCCCATCACTACCCAGCCAGCCCTAAGACAGGAAGGCTGAACGATCTCAAAAATGGAAAGGGGTAAACTATAGCAACCTGTATGTGAGTGCATCTCTACAAAGGAAATGGCTGAATCTCTCATATATCTATCAACCCCAAAGGAGCCTCAGACAAATAAGAGGCATCCGTTGCTTTGAACCGCTCTCTTTAAAATGCTGGCTGCCCGCGCCATGCCCTGGACCAGGGCCCCTGTAGGTCCCAGTGGGCGGCTGGCACCAGCTGTGCATACCGGGCCTGATTAGGAGTCAGGGACCCATGCTGGTAGCCGGCCCCCTGCTCCGCCATTCAACGCTGTCCGTATGCCTGCCTGTCTGTCTGTCTGCCGATGCTGCCCCCCACCCATGCGTCCAGCTGGAGTGGGGTTTTAGTTGCGGTCTCTCGCCCCGCTGCTTTTGAGCAAGCCTTCAGCCACAAGGCCAGGGGGATGGGAAAAGTGATGTATTATGCTAAATACACCCAGGTCCAAGCCCAATTTAGCCCGGCAGACTGTCCAGGGACTTAACTCAAGGAGAACGCTGAGGCTCTTTTTAATTTTAGATTTGCACTCGAGAGGGGAGAGATGCGCGAGGATGGGATTGGGGTGGGGGTGGGGGTGTGTGGAGGGCAGGGGTGGCGCACAGGCAGTCATTGATGGGATGATGTTGAGGAGGGGATCAGCATACATTTCATGCATGTCAGGCCAGGGCCACTCAACAAGTGTAAAAAGGCATTACTGTCTGCATTATGCTAAGCCCTCGTGTCTCCCGGGGAGCTTGATGCCCCCCGCACTGCACTCCACCCTGCCACACACACACACACACACACACACACATGCTCTGGCCCAGCGGAGCGGCCTCGCCTCCAGCACCCTGGGGCGCAGCTTGGCCACGCCAGGCCCAGTGAGCAGCACTCCAAAACATGGGCCCCTCTCGGCTCATTGTCCTTGGCACAGAAGGCACTGGCCTGTTATGACCCAATTAGCGCCACATCCGTATACGTTACAGCACATTAAGTTTATGTCCGTCTGACCGAGGCAACGTTACTGCTCCACAAGGGGGCTTGTTTTTTCTCTCTCAGTGACCAGCCAGTGCAAGAGGAGATGTCCATAATCAAATCAGCACGCCATGAGATCGCCACACTGCCCACACCAAGAAAGGTCAAACCCCATTAAGCCTTTGGACTCTGTGAAGAGGGGAGTAGGGGAGGGCTCGGGAGTGGGTTGAGAGGCATATAAATAGCACCCAGTCATTAATTCTCCCCGAGTCAGATTTCCGAAACCCTGAGCCCCAGTGACGATGTGTGAGTGTTTGTGATTAGCCGCATATTTCCCTTCCCTTCAATGCTGCAGCGGCAGGAAGAGGCTACTAATGAGGCCGGAGTGTTGCCGTGTTAATTCCATCAAGCATCTTGTATCTGTGGAACCTCATAACTCCACTATGAGCTCCCATATGCACAGAATGTGGCCCGAACAGCAGCGCAGTTAGTAGTGCTTGACTCTACTCCCTTTCAGCACCATGGACAGCAGACAGAGTTCGCAGCAACACAAAATGCAGATTACATTTTCTCCTGCCACTCGTGTCTTTGGCAAAGCACAGGAGGGGAACATTGATCATGGAAAAACAACTTTAAAGTCACCGCGTATTGGCATGAGCCAACTCTGTCCCTGTGGTGCATGTGAACTGATAGGCTCTAATGGTGATTGGTCTGTGCCAAGCTCAATCCATCAGAAATATTTTCATGCAGACATATTTTTTTAGCTTCTCCTGCTTACATTCTGATGATCATGATGTGTTTATTTTCCATGAGATCCATAATTGCACAGATGAAAGACTTTTATGCTTTTAGACAACAAGCTGTTCTTCCTTGAGTGTTTTTTAAACAAACAAACGGACCAGCAAAACGAACAATGCTTGACTGGGTTTGTGCTTCTAATTGGGTATCTTGGCTATCGCATAATGTACCTGTAATCAGTCCCTGTGTGGACATAATGAGGGAGAGGCAACATGGAATATTTGAAATAATAAGCTGTTGAAATAAACATGGCATTTTCACTATGCCCACTGCACCTCTGTGATTGTGAAGTTATCTAGTATATGTTTGAAATATGTAGAGAAAAAAATAATCTTGTTTTTCTTTGTTACAGATTAAATCTTCAAAATCATAATATTCACAGCAAGTGTACACGAGTTTGTGGATTTTGTGTGTGTGTGTGTGCACGTGCGTGTGTGTGTGTGTGTGTGTGTGTGTGTGTGGGTGTGTGTGTGTGAGAGCGCATGTTTGTGTGCCTGCCTGTATGCCTAAAATTGTATGTTTAATCCAAGAGCCAAAACGGACTCCCCCTCCCCTCCCCTCTTTTCTCTACCCGTCCCCCTCCCAGAGCCTTGTTGACTCAAGCGAGTCTCTAGCTGAGACCTTGGGAGTGATAAAACTGTTTGGCTTCTTGGCTTGTATTGTCTCTAATGAGCATCATCGTCATGGCTGGCCCAGCGGTGCGCTATTGATCCGTGGGCGCAGTGGCGCATGACTGTTATCCATCGGCCCCCTCGCTGCCCTTGGCTGTCACACAACCCCACCCCCACCCCCAGAGCGAGCGTCCCTGTGCTATCTACGTCCCCAGCACGCACGCGGTCACTTTCATAATCACGCTCTCACTGTGGCGCCCCCTGCCTCCTATCTGACAGTGGCATCATCTAAATGAATTCCTGCTCGCTGTGCCACCCCCCCCCTCCTGAAAAAACCCACACACACACACACACACACGTCCTCTGTCTTTCAATGTGCCTTCTTTTTCTCCCCAGATGATGAAGGCAGAGAGTGGTGGCAGGGGTGGGTGTTGTGGTGGTGGCTGTAGGGGGTGGAGGGGTTTAGAGAGGAGGGTGATCTGCCAGGGACCCCCTTCTGAGCCCCCTTTCATTAGCGGCTTAGCGTTCCGCTCTGTTCCACTTCTGTTCTCCATGAAGACGAGGAAACATTGAGTTTCGTTCCCACTGCAGAATCTATAGCTGTCTTAGCCTATGACTCAACCCGGAACGTTCCACTGCAGTTCTGTTTCCAGGGCCTGCTATCCTCAATTGCAGCTTCAACTCAACAGATTACATTTTGCATGCATGCATTTTTTAGTTTGTTTACTTTTAATCAACATTTTTATGCAGCTTCCATTTACTTCCATTATGGCCCTCCTGATGGATACTACTACTGTTAGATACTACAGCATAAATACTGATAGGGGAAGTTTCCGTATTAGATTCAATATGAAATGTACCAAAGCCAAGGCGGCGTCAATGCCAGCCTGACGCAGAAACCAATAGCTGTCTCTGCCTTAGGGAGGTGAGCTTGAGTGCTTTGCAATATTCCAACTGTAGGCAGGTCATTTGTTCTCTTCACTCTAAACACTGGAGACGCATTTTTTCATTACTCTACGGGCGGCTCTGACATGTGAGAACAAGCTGTAATTATCGCGGCTCACATATTTCCTTTGAGTTTTTACTTGACACTTCGGGCAAAAGTTACCTCCCGAAAACTTGAATAGTAATATACCACTTCCAAATATAATTGTCCCTGGAGGGGCCCAGGGTGGAAGATGTGCTGTTTGTTTCTTGTTCTCCCCTCCTGACAACATGGTGATAAAACACTCCGACTTGGGTGCCTGCGTACCACTGAAGAAATGCTCCACTGCAAAGCAAGTCTGCATTTGGCAGACAGCGCTCTTTGTTGTGTTGTATAAAACGCAGTGGCATAAAAACCAATGATGCCTCCATCTTAAGGTCATCCCAAGCACAGCAAATAAACAAATGAGTGTGGACAGACAGGAGCGGTGACTCTGATGTTCGCAACACACATCACTGGCACCGCACACATCACAGAGGCATTTCTCTATACACCATCGCCCACTACTTCAAGGAAACAGCCACACACACAATGTATATCTGGCTGCAAACGTAGGAGACAAATATACATTACTTCCCTCCAGCTTTATGGCACTGCCTCATAAGGGAGGTGCGTGCACAAGGTTGCCTGTCTGATGGAAATTTAATGGCAGCGATGCGTATGCAGGAACTAGTGCGATCTGGCACCAAGCTAAAGCTTTTATGCATTTTAATAACCCCGAGGGGTTGGTGGGTGGTGGTCGGGGATTGCACATGCACAGTGAGGACATGCACAGTAAAACATTCAAAACCGAAGATGGTTTAAAGTTGGCACTGATAGCTGGGAAGTGTGTAATGTATTCTATTCACACCAAGAGACTGTCTGTCTAGATAGGATAACGCTACACTACACTCTATGTCTTTACATAGTGCAGAAGTGTAAGATAGTCTGAAAGTTGCCAGTGAGATATGAAGTTGTCACTGTGTTTCTGCTTTGAAGTAATAAAAAAGGTTCCTGTGCCCAGTCAGTGCATGGTAAAGGCATTATAACAGGGTTTCTGGTCTTTCATGGCAGGGCCTCTGAGAATGACCATCCTCTTATAACAGCTGGGAACTTCACGCCTCTCCGAAATGTCATGATGCTCATTAGCCGCTAGCATAGTGTCAACACTGCATGACCAGACACTGTTGAGAGTCTTTTGTTAAAGAGACTTTGATCGAGCACCACCCAAATTAATGGCACTCGCTCTATTGTTAAAAAAACAACAACAAAACAGCATCAAGAAAATAGCGACTGACTCTACAGCTCTTCGCCCTCTTCTCTCTACTGTCATCTTCCTGTATGGGGGGGCTTTGGGGTGCTTACACAGTAACATTGCGGTCAGGACAGCTGTCTCCGAACGTGCCCCCTTGCTCCTTGAAGGTAATGAGGTTCCAGACGGCCACCACGGTGTCCTCAGGCACGTTGAAGTGGAACAGCTCCACACTGGCGAAGGAGCGGAAGGCGTTCAGCTTGCGCGGTGTCCTGGTGAAATAATCAGTCACGAAGAGGCAATCTGCGGAATGGAACAAGGAGAAAATTAGTGCGATGAAGGATGACTTTTATTCCTTCGATGGAAGGGGGTTGAGGAAAGTGGAGGGTAGTCAAAGAATGAAGGGAGGAAGGGTGGGCTGCATAGATCGGTCTTAATGCAGTTTGAGTGACCTTCTACGCAGGACCTTTACCGATGATTTAATCACAGATGATCTAGGTCAGGCTTGCTTGGCTTCCACTCAAATCTAGGCTCTATCCAGAATTAATTTTGCCGCCATACTTCACAACTGTCCCGGGGAGGAGACGCAAGAAATGACATTTGCAATCTGCCGTAATGAGCCGTGGCTTCCTATGTGCTGATCGTCAGCGCGCCTAATAGCTTGCGGTCGTGGCGTGATTTGTGAGGGGGGAGAAACATTTATGCTCTCCCGCCCAGGCGCTTTTATGATATTCATGGGTTCCCCTTGCATGTTCAGCGACGCACAGGTGCAATCGCTTGCAATTTGCCTCCCAAGGGCAAAAGGCAACTATTACTAATGAGTGGTCTTTTCCGCTGGGGGTCCTGGAAGCTTCACAGTCAGTTGGTTAGCACTTGAGAGCCCTGTGTCTGAAATGGATGAAAAATAGCTGGCCCCTTCACCTTTTCCCTACCCCCCTCACTCTCTCTCTCCCCCCCTCTCTCTCTCTCTCTCTCTCTCTCTCTCTCTCTCTCTCTCTCTCTCTCTCTCTCTCTCTCTCTCTCTCTCTCCCTCTCTCTCTCTCTCCCTCTCTCCTGTCTCTTTTTTTGTCTTTCTCCCATCTTTACTCAATTTCTTTGTCTGTCTCTCTTCTTTTTGCCTCAGTGCATCCTCCAAGTGTCGTTCTTCATTTCAACAGCTCCGTGGAGGATGAGGGTGGAAGTGTGTAAATATATGCCCTGCTGTAATCTGCCGTATGGTTGTCTATTTTTCTCTGTTCTGTCTTATTAATCCGCGCCCGCTTCTCTGTGTCCCTCAGAAAAAAAAGGAGCGATTCCTTTTCATGCCTGCCTCGCTCTCTCTTTTCAAAAGAAAGGCAAAAGGGAGAGGAAGGACGAGAGTAACCTCCAGTTTTGCATTCGCTCCAAGGTTTTAACCTTCTCTGCCCATCTCCTCAGAGACACACCCTAAAGCATGGGCAGCGACTGGGAACAGGGGGAGTTTAATTGGCCAGAACTGCATTTATCCAGCCGAAGCCTCCTCAGGGGGGCTGTTGGGCCAGGGCTAAGATGGCCAAGAGCTCTCTGGCCAAGAGGCTTCTGGAACAGCGCCAGCTGCCGCACCCCCGATTTCGCTCCATCCAACACTTTCTGCCCATCTTTCCACTCATCCCCTCACCACTCTCACACCAACAACCACCTCTTCTCTCCATCTCTCTCTCTCTTGTTTTTTGATGCAGAGTCTCACACAGAGGCACTCAAGAGAGGACCATAGGATGAGATCAGGCTGGAGCCATCCAAATAAATATGCCCTATCCGGCACCTCCAGGCCCAGGGATTTGACACACCCTTGGCAGCCCTGGTTTGTGACATCCGACATCCACCTGCACTGTGTGCAGTGAGCTGCAGGCCATTGAAATACATGGGGGGACACAGGTGGAGGATTTTTGGTGGAGACGACAGCACTGCAGAGGGACAACATCAGCATCTCAGCAGAGCACGTGGCCTGTACACACACGCGCATGCATCACACACACACACACACACACACACATTCACTCCCTTTTTTTTCCTCTCCGCGTCTCCTCCTTTCCGCTTCTTTATTTACAGACATAACAAATCAGACGGGTTGACACTTTTATTAAGCTGATGGACTCTCAGAGGTATGAAGCCGGTAGGTTCGTCATCCGTTAGTGCATGACAGCCATGGCTCATCGCATCCCGCCTCTCTCTCTCTCTCTCTCTCTCTCTCTCTCTCTTTCTTTCTTTCTTTCTTTCTTTCTTTCTTTCTTTCTTTCTTTCTTTCTTTCTTTCTTTCTTTCTTTCTTTCTTTCTTTCTTTCTTTCTTTCTTTCTTTCTTTCTTTCTTTCTTTCTTTCTTTCTTTCTTTCTTTCTTTCTCTCTCTCTCTCTCTCTCTCTCTCTCTTCTGCTGTCTCTCACAAGGACTTCCTGCAATATGTGATCACGGCCCAAAGCCCCAGTATTAGCGATGTGTGTCACCTGTCTTTGAAGGATATTGTGGCTCTATTCCAGTGGAATAACATTGGCGATCCGCAGTGTAACTGCACTCCTACTCATTTGCATCACACTGTAGCTGGTCCATGGTGTTTGCCAACACATGGATCAAAGGAATTATACATGAGAAATAGACAGATCATGCTAAACTAACACATCATTCACAACAACCATGATTTATGAGCATGTTGCAGGGTGTTTGAAGGTGTGCTTCTTATTTCTAACTGGCAGGGAATCAATTCACATATCAGTCATTGGCACAGTCAGTGGAGTGCTGTCTGTCTCCTAGAAGTGACTGTACAAAACCTCCAGTCTGTCAGGCTGGTTGACAAGACCTCTCTGTCCACAGTCCTCTACTTCAAAGATTCTCAGTCAGGTGAAAGACAGTGCTGTTTGCATCATGGCAATGGCATCCTGCATTCATTCCATGTCCATAGTAATATATCTTCTTATCAGTTTAATTATGTAATCAAAATATCCCCTTCAAACGCTATCTTTACAGAGCATCTCTAGCATTCCATGCATTTTCAAAATGTAGCTGGAGCCAATGCTTGGCTTGATCTTGGTTAAAGATTAAATTGGCTGCTGTGGCTAAAAGTGGTTTTCAAAGGTGGAACAGGCTACATCTTTTCAATGTATCTGATGACACTGCCAGAGGACACAGTAATTAGGAATATCTCCTAAACAGATAACCTTCTCTTAGCTCTGCCTCACCCCTGACTTTGGTTAACATCTCCTTCGGCCTGTATTGTAGCACACGGTGCAAGAACACCACAGCTCAACTCTTATTGGGGGCCAAGTAGCGAAGCTGAATCCTTGGACCATCCCGAGTTCATCGACCCCTATCCCGTCACTTTCCGCCATATTGGATCTCCGCCATATTGGATTTAATACAAACTCTACGAAAAGTTTCACGGTTACAAATTTCATCCGATTTTCAAGGAACTTGGCGGAGATGATCTTCTTACCGAGCCGCACAAACGATACTTATGAATTTTTTTAATTTCAAGTTTATTTGCCTGTGACAGCCAATCACAAATGGCTATGATGCCGCCTAACAGGAAGTGGGCTAACATCTCGGCTACGCTTTAATGTATGAAGTCCAAACTTGGTACAGGGACTTGGTATCTGACACACTAGGAAATTGACATCATTTGGCCTCTATAGGGGGTGCTGCAATACAGGAAGTGAGCTTGTATCTCAGCAACGCTTTGATGTACAAAGTCCAAACTTGGTATAAGGACCTGTTACCATATTGTGATGATGCACTAGGAAATTGGCATCATTTGGCCTCTATAGGGGGCGCTGCAATACAGGAAGTGAGCTTGTATCTCAGCAACGCTTTGATGTATGAAGTCCAAACTTAATACTGAGCCAAAGTAGCTGATTGTGAGGACATGCAAGGAAAATGGTCTCATTTGGCCTCTAGGGGTGCTGTAATAGACAAATTGAGCTCACATCTCAGCAACTCTTTGGTGTATAAAGTCCAGGGACATGGTAGCTGATTGTGAGAACACACAAGGACATTGGTGTAATTCTAGGTCCAGGACATTGGTGTAATTCTCATTTACACCATTTACTGGTGTAAATGAGCTTATTTCTCAGCCATTCTTTTTCCATTTGCAATCAAACTTGCTGTGAGTGCTTGCTCATGCCAACGCCATTCCTGCTATAGTGCACTGCTTGGCCCCCACATTGCTGCTTGCAGCTATATTACTGTATAGTACCATTCAATAGAAATACTGCACAATAAAAGCATTGTGTAGAAACAGTGAAAAGCTAAGAGAGCCAGGTAACCATAACATGAGCAACACACAAGGTGCTTTTCTCTCTTTCATGTGTCTGATGGGTGCTCTCTAGTGGACTGAGAAGCTACCATTTACCAGCCCTCCTAATGGTCTATTTAGTCTTTCTGTATCTGTAGAGGAAAATGGTTTAAATCAGACTAGAGAGCAGGAGTGTTTATTAATCCAGAGAGAGAAGACAAACGAGTCTGTCCTTCATCTACACCCCCCCGCTCCACTCCTACTCCTACTCCTCCTCCTCTCGTGCTCTCCTCCATCGTCCCCTTCCACCAAGGCAAGGCTATTCACATCTCTATTCTCTCTGCCTGCCCCCAGCTTTATCTCAACGACAGCCTTCTCTCAATGGACCGCCAGAGCGATAAATCACCAGCTTTTTATTACATTTCATGTCAATATCTTGCACGCAACAAAGTTTACTGCGGCTCAATACCAGAGCCCCCCCCTACTCCCTCACTTCTTTTCCTCCTCTGAATTTGAAGCCTCAGATTGAAATGCCATAAAAATGGATAGCACTGTTTTTTTTTTCTTCTCTTCCATCGGGAGTCATGTGGTGGCTCCTTAAATTGATGGCAAATCAATTATTGATGACGTATCATCCTCTGCTTTCTCCCTGCTCTGTCTTTAATGTAGCAGAAGCTCCTGCTTTTGACTGCTTTTTCATCATGGTGACGTTTGTGATGGTGATGTTGGACACGTTTTTTTTCTTTTCTGCCTTGTCTTGAATCAGCCATCATAGTAGGGAGTGAGAGAGAGTGTGTGTGTGTGTGTGTGTGTGTGAGTGGGCGCGCGTGTGTGTGTGTGTGCGTGTGCGTGCGTGCATGTATGTGGCTGCGTGAATCCCTCTTGCTCTCTCTCACTCTTACTCTCTAGGTGTGTGTGTGGGTGTGTGTGTGGGTGGAGCCAGGGCATTGGTACTGGGTGCTCACCGGCCCACTCGGCTTGGCTGTAGGTGGCTTTCTAGCTGCACTATCCTGTTGGCTCTGACTGGCCGAGTAAAAAAATAGTCAGAGCTCAGTCTGATTCATGCATCCATTGCTACTCTCTCTCTCTCTCCCTCTCCCTATCACTATTTCTGTGTAATCTTATTTAATTCCTCGAAGCTAGGCATTAGCCCATGCTAGGCATTTTTTTGTTTTGTTTGTGTGAATATGATGAATAAAACAGATGTTTCAAGTCATGCCTGCTCTCTGACAATTCGCCGAGTTACCGGGGTAATATCCTGTGCATTAGCATGGATTACTCGGCCAGGACAATAGAAGGTGAGACAGCGCTGCATTATTTTGCGGGGAGGATTTCTATGGGGTTTGGAGAGCTGCCTGGAAAAGCAAGCGAAATCCTCAAAACTGCAGCTTGCGACACTGTGCTGGGAATTCATCCAAGAGAGGAAGAAAGCACAAATCAGAGAGAGAGAGAGAGAGAAAGAGCATAAGGGAGTAGGAGTAAGCTTCAACGCATCACAGATTTCCATTCAAAAGGCACTCCCCATTCAGAATCCATGTAGACCTCTAGACACACTGATTGATAAAACAAACAAAAACAAAAAACACCTACTGTAGGAGCAAAGGACCCCAAAGGAGTTAACAAAATTGTACAAAAGCACAAACACAAGCGCACTCCCATGCACAAACTCACACATTCACACAAAAACACACAGAACAACCCAAGCAGAGGTCTCCAAAGTCCATTGGAAGCTAAACACCATAAATCCTTCCTAAATATGAGCTCAGGGCATTAACCAGTGGGACAGACACAAAGCAAAGCTGATACACTTGCTGCTTTGTTTGCCTTGCCCTGGGCCATGTTCTTTTTTTCAGTTTGTTCTCCTTTCCCCCCTTATCATGGGTACCCCACCACACACACACACACACACTCACACACACACGCACACACAGTGCCCCTTGTGTCTCCAGATGGAAATGGCTCAGCTGCCTGAGGATGACGAGATGGTGTGTGACGCGTGCGTTATAGAATTACTATTGGATCACTTGTCTGGGGGGGAAAGGTGACCCACCCCACTCAGGGTCTCTCGTGCTTTGCTTTTAGCCACAGCACCAATTTAGCATGATGGGAGAGAGAAAGAAAGACAGACAGAAAGGAAAAAAAGACAGAAAGAAAGTGTGAGAGGAAGAGAGGGGGAAGTGGTAGATCAGGAAAAGCTAAGAGGGTGGGAGAGGTAAATGGGTGAGAAGAAATAAGACAGAAAATAGCAAATAAAGTGAATTTGACAGAGAGAATGAGAGAGAAGAGAGGGAAAGAGAAAGTAAGAGGGAAAGAGTGAAGACGGCAAAGGAGAGAGAGGAAGTGACTAATTCATGCATGCAGCGCATGGGTGACCAGTGGGTAGCACAAGCACTATTGAGCTGATTGGACAGTAAAATAGGCACTTTCAACTAGCCTCCATCAACCACATTTGCATTCTGAGAGAATGAATGTTGATACTTTCACACCTGCTGGTTTTCAAGTATTGCTTTTGCTGTGTTGCTGTGAGAGAGTATGTGTGTGTGAGTGTGTATGTGTGTGAGTGTATGAACATAGGCCTGAATATATTTACTTTTCAATGTATTGCATTTGCATAAGGTTATGTGCATGTGTATGCAATGTATGTAAGGGTAACAGGGTAATAGGTGTTGAATATATGTATCTGTGTACAGTCTATTGAATGTATTTTAATGTGCACACACCTGTGTATTTCTGTCAGGGATTCTGCATTTGCATGAGGAATAATACTGTTGTGCTTTGAAGAGCCCTCCAGGAGCTATTGTGCCTGAGTTTTCATACATACAGTATGCATGCAAACACAAACTTGTGTGTGAACGCTTGCACCAGGCACCGGGGGGCAAGGCGTTACAACTCCACAATTCCATGGACACTTGGAGCCCAGGGTCTGACTGCCAATAGGAGGAAGGACTGGAGCGTCTCTCCTGTTGGCAGTGGTGAGCTCTGTGGGCAGGTAACCACCCTAATGCCCTGACACACACACACACACACACACACACACACACACACACACACACACACACACACACACACACGTCCCCCAGCAGGAGTTCAGGGCTGAGAGATGGTTCAATCCGAGAGTTCGCCATTCATCCACCAGGTTTACACTAAATCCCTGGATTACAGCCTTCAAACTCAGCATTCACGCAGGCCACAACAGCAAGAGCCAGGTGGAGTACCGCCTGCCTGCCTGCCTCCCCATCATCATTACCTGGTCATGCCTCCCCGAGTGGCTACAGAGGAATGCGGAGAAAGAGAGAGAAGAACAGAGCCGAAGACAGGTGGAGGAAGAAAGAACAGATGGAATGAAAATACATCTCTCGGTGAGAGAAAAAAACGGAGAGAATTTGTGCGCGTGTTTCATCAGGCGCGTCCGGGGGTAAGAGCCAAAAACGGTACCCAGCACACGTACGGGCCCAAGCGCACGGCACGGCGCGGTGTGGCATAGCCCAGCGTTGCTCTGATGGAGGCTGACAGGACTGCTGAAATGAGCGGTGCTTAGCAATGGGGAGGGAGGTCAGGAGAGGTGCGGGCCGAGAGAGACCCCGTCGACGCACAAGAAAAAAAGATCAATGTGGCCTGTCAGCTTCAGCGGGAAGGGGGTGGAGGAGGGGGTGTTTGGTGCAGGACTTCCAAGACATGGCAGAGGAGAATAGCATTAATAAGCTGCTCTCCAGTCACAAATGGAGTCTGGGCACTGAAATAAAAACAGCTTGGCGGTCTCATTCAGCTTCAGCTGGATGGCTCCATTCTTCCTACTGCTGCCTGGCTCCAGAATACCATCACTTCTTTGCACATCAATCCATTATTAAACTACCTGTGCTCTTCAGCGAAAGTATTTTCCATTGATTTCCCTGGTAAGGCAACGGTGCATCTATAATATATGCCACACAATGAGGACATGTGCTCTTGCCTGCCACTCTACTGGCACTGTTCTGTGCGTTGAATTATTGGCCCGCTGCGATGCTGACGGCGGTCGCACATTCTTCTACGTTTACTCTAGCAAGCTGAGAGACTCTGGAGAGTCCGACTCCCGGCATGCTGAGTGGGGGCCTGCTCATGCGACACAGCAGGGAGACGGAGATTCTCCGAGAGCAGGCGGAACAGAATGCCATCTCCATGGGAACAGCAGTGGAGCGAGCCGCGAGCGTGAGTTGGATTCTAGCTGGCACCTTCTGGCCGCGGAAGGACAGGTGTCAAGGTGAGGTGGAGGTGGTGGGAGGAGGGGGGGTTACCTTGCGCCCACTCACACAGGAGATGGCAGCCAAGATTGGGAGGAGAAGCGTGGAGTTAGTCGAAGGTGATGGTGGTAGTTGGTGGCGGGGGGAGTGAGGAGATAGATTTGTGGGGACTGGATCAGAAGCCTCGCCTCGAGGAGTGTAACGTCTCTGTCATCATAAAGGCAAAACTAAACATAGACCAGGCTGATGACATTCTATGTATCAGACCATATGCTACAGTATTTACACAGGCCATTCTTGACAACTGTGTCTTCTTAAAAGAAAATCCTACAAGAAAAGTGCATAAATGCGAAATCGTCCTTCCCATCGTTGTAACCACAGTTGTGGGGCTGGTGTTGGGATGTGAGGTGATATTGTCAGGTTCAGCCCTGCACAATTCATCTCTGTGTTGGGCAATAATACACATGGGTCCTGACACAGACAACGCCATCCATGCATAAATAACCAGAGACAACTCTGGTCCTCCACTGCAGTCTGGTGCATAATTGATACAGGGTGAGAGACTGGGAAATGGGGGTTCTCTCCACCACTGCCTCCCGATAAAGCATTTTCCTGGTTGTCCGTGGCACTAAAAGCATCAGGCCCACAGCCTCTACAAAGACCTACAGCACGCAAGCGAGCAAACGAAGCAGCATACTTATCTCCTGTCACTTGCCCTTCCAGTTCAGCCTTGACGCAAATGCACTTCACTTACAACTCCCCCAATATACACACACACACACACACACACACACACACACATAGCAGCCACCCATCTCATCTGGACTGACACGGGAAGACACACTGCTCTCCTGCTTCTTCTTACGTGGCGCTGTGCTGTTTTAATAACGCACCGATGCAAAGCGGGTGGCTGACACAAGGCCCTTTTAAAATATGACTCGTGAAATGTCACCGCCAGCCTGCCAGGAGATGAAGAGAGAGAAAGAAAGAAAGAAAGAAAGAAAGGAAGAAAAAGAGAAGAGGGTGGAAAGTCAAGATGAGACGGCAGCAATCAAAAGTAATGGCCACCTCTATGTTTAATTGCATGTTGGAGATGTCAGGATCTCCTGCACTCAAAAGACACACACACACACAATCAATCAGTTGAGTCAGGCCTGGCCGCCTTGCCATAACTACTCCCAGTTGAGAGGAAACGAAAGTGTGATGGCGTAAAACAAAGAGCTCTGGCAGTTGGACCGTGTGGAGAGAGATGTCAATCAGAGCCATTATGACTCTCTACAGGCTCCTCACAGGTTGGCCTGGTCTGCATTGTGAGTTCCTTACATTACTTCTGCCATTGGGGAAGTTATGGGGGGCTATGATGAAACATCCAGTCTGATATAAAACTATAGGGCATGTATATGTTAATCCATGACAGGTCGGTTCCAGGAGGTAAAGGGTATACCTTTACACAGAGAGCCAGGTAAGACTTACAGAGACATATTCATCCTATACTGGGAAAAAGAGTGAAAACTGTGAATAACTAGCTGACTGTCCTTACATTTTCTGTTGATTGTCTGTCAGTACAGTGATGGACTATTAGTATGATTTGAATACAAAGACAAGTATTCTGACAAATATATACATACACAGGGGCGCTGGACTGGGGGTAAAACCAGTGCTGATTACTAGGTCCCAAGGGGAGAGAGGGCCCTTGAAAAGTCTTGAATATATTTTATTTTACCTGTATAATAAAACTTCATAATAAATGTCAGATGAAATTTAAAGTTAGTGTATTGGCTAAATAGCTACGTATATTGGATTTATAAAGCAGATCTTAACATTGTGAAACACATGGCCCTCAGTTTCAGAAACTGTCACATCAAAGAGTTGAGTAGCAACAGACCTCATCCTCCTCTGTGGATTTGAGACAAGGTGAGCTTTTGTAGTTTAAAATTAAAGCAAACCATGTTTAGCCATTTTGACTGAAAGGTCATCTTAGTGTGTTTTATTATGTTATGCTATAATTGGGATAAGAGGCAAATATCAAATGCATCTTTCATGTAGAGAAAGATGATAAAGAAGATGTGATTGAGGATGATGTACAGTAAGTGAAGAGAGCATGGAGCATGGCTGCTCTGAGCACAGTGAGGACATGACAGAAGAGGAACTAGAATGTGTTTTTTGCTAGAGGATCCAGGACTATGGCCAGAGATATTAACAAATGTTCAGAGAAACTCCATAGTACCGTACGCATTTAGTCATGTCATGTATCTTAAACTTAACCTTAGTAACCACAGTAGAGTAAAAGGAGGTTTGAAATGTGTGTAGACATAAGCAAACATCACAGATTATTAAGCATTACAGTTAATTACCCTATCATCTAGGTTTACAGATTGTGTACAGTGGCCCAATTTGTTTTGTTGTTGTTGGTTTGTGTGTGTGTGTGTGAAGGGGGGTATGGGGCCCATCAGGACTGCCTATGCATAGGGCCCAGGATCTTGTGATACGCTCCTGTACACACACACTCACACACACATGTACATTTGATAAACATACAAACACAATAAGACTGAATTACCCTGGAATTCCAGAGTTCTCGCGAGAGCACAATGGAATTGTCTCTGCGAGACACTCTAGCAATGAGCAATGATGCACGTTACTTTTACCCCACATTCCTGGGAACCAGCTAAACTGATGAAGACAGCGCTGCAACGTTGGAGTACAGTACACATTGGTCGTAGTGTTATCCGATTGCGTCAAAGTCCGAAATCATTCAGAGTAAACATGGTCTTGTGTTATCCAATTGCGTGCAGTGAGATATTTAAATCCATGCTTATTGCCGCCCCTTGAGTTGGGCTATTACATTGTTCGTGGCCAGACCCTTAATCTTTCTAGATTCCCAGGGTCTGGATTTTCCAGGCTAAGACTGATTACTATCTCTTCAAGATAACACAATGCGGCCATCTTGAAAGCCCAGTGCCCAGTACTGAAGCACCCAGTTCTGTCTCCACTCACTAACAGCATTCTCTCCGAGGTGTTTGTTTGCGAAAGCCCTCATCACAAGGTCGTCCTCGGCAAAACAAAGGGGACCCGTAATTGCTTTCCTTTCGGTCACGGTTTTTAATTAGTCGTCTGAAATTAGCTGCCTGTACTGAGTTACTGTGCAGCCAGGGAGTGACATTAGTAACCTCCTCTAATAATTCCTGAGGGTCCTCCATACCACTCTAATTTGTTTTCTGCTCTAATGATGGTCTGAATGTCATCTCGTGCGTTGACTGAAGTACACACACAAGGTATGAACATGTTGATTGGACCCCCCCTTTATTCCCTCTTCATCTCTAATCTAGCAAATCGATCTGTGCAAATTAATGAATCACGTTTTCATTACTCTCACAAAATGTGTCTTTACCAAAGTGATTTAGTGCTGTGGAATTGATTGGTGGCCGGCAGGCTCAATAGGCTCTGCATCCCTAATTCACTCCGCTGTTCTTTTGGTGGTGACCTGCACACCACTGTCTACTGAAGCTGCAGCAACGAGTCCTTCGTTGTAACGGACTCCCAGAGTTATTTAGCACAAAAAAGGGACTTATTCACGACGAGTGACGATGTAGCCATTATTGTTGCTGTGTGTGTGTGTGTGTGTGTGTGTGTGTGTGTGTGTGTTTCCTAATTATACACTCTATGTGGAATTCATTATTGCATTCTGTATGGCTGGATTGTGTGTACAAAGTTGTACATTTGAGCACTGATTCTGATTAATACCAACTAGCTGTACACAGCCTACTGGTTAGGGCTTCAGGCTTGAAAGCAAAGGTTTGCTGGTTCGATCCCAGACCAGTAGCAAAAATGTGGGCGGGGGAAATGGTTGAGCACTGCTCTCCCATGCCCACATCCACAGTTGAAGTGCCCTTGAGCAAGGCACCTAACCCCTCACTGCTCCCCGAGCGCCACTGTAGTAAGACAGCTCACTACTCCGTGGTATGTGTGCTTCACCTCACTGTGTGCTCATTGTATGCTTCACCTCACTGTGTGCTCTGTGTGTTTCACTAATTCACGGATGGGGATAAATGCAGAGACCAAATTCCTTGTATACGCAAGTATACTTGGCCTATAAACTTGACTTACATTTACGTGCACAGACTTTCTATTATTAAGTCTTACACAAGACGTTTGACTTCAGCATTAACTCAGGAACCAGCCTTGGCACCAATACTTCAGGAAGCGTTCAGCACGAGTGTTCATTTTAGTAAGATACCTAGGCTCATCTGTTCCAACATGGAGAACCAGGGCATAAGCAGGACACTAGCAGAAACAGGGACACGAGACACTCATGTGCAATGGGCATAGACAGTGATACTTAGCAATATTTGCTCATTTATGGACACATCACAAGGCGCAATGTTGAAGAAATCAGATGAGTAATTTGTAGTGTTTTCTGTTTTTTAACATTTAGAGAAACATGACCGAGGCTGACTTTCAGTGAGAGTTTGCAATCTATTTTTTTTTTAGGTTTCATGGAAGCGGTGTCACTTTAAACACATTTATGTACTGAACTTCCTCGTCTGTGTGCTGACCCAACGTTGCTTCTGTGTAGCATGGTTTTGTGTGGTATTCAATTAGCAAAATGTTTTGCTCAGTTCATTACCTTTGCATTAGATTGTGCATCTTGGTATTAACGCTTTGCATTGTAATTAGAGCCCATTATGTGTGTGTGTGTGTGTGTGTGTGTGTGTGTGTGTGTGTGTGTGTGTGTGTGTGTGTGTGTGTTTTTTTTGTGTGTGTGAGCAGTATTTCAAGTGTGACCACAGCACCACCCAAACTGACAGAAGTGCAGTCTGTCACCACTGTGCTGCGACAGAGGTGCTAAGGACTCCGGCTATCGCCTGCCCCCCTTGGTCCAGTACATCCACATGAAGTGGGGGTGGAGGGGGGTGAGGGGCTTCCCACAGGCTTGTCACAGTGAGTGATGTCCCTCACATCCGCCATGCATTAATATTCGACCCTGATACCATACGAATAGTACGGAGTGACACACAATCCATCCCTAACACACACACACACACACACACACACACACAAACCCCTCATTCCAAACACAGAAGCCCCTCCTCACACACACACACACACACACACACACACACACACACACATAGTCTCCCTTCCACACACACACACACACACACACACACACACACACACACACACACACACACACGCGCACCTCCCACCCTGCAGTCAGCAGGGGCCACAGGCGGTGAAGGGCAGGGCGAGCCCTGCGGAGCAGAGCAGGGCCACAGCATGGGAAACATGTGTCTCCTCATGACAGCAAGGCCAAGTCCTTCTCCAGGAAACACATTAGGCTGAGAGAGAGTGATGTGAGGGGAGGGGATAGGGGGAGAGAAAGAGAGCGAGAGAGGGGGGGGGTGAAGGATAAAGGGGAGGGCTGGGGGGTCAGAGAGCAGGAGACGGAAGAGGAGGGGGAGGTAGAGGAAAAAAGGGAAGGGGAGAGAAGAAGGAAGAGAGGGAGGGGGAGAAAGAAGAAGTGGGCAGAGAGGCTGAGAGAAGAACAGAGAGAAAGGAAGGAAGAGAGAGAGATGCCAAGAGAAGAGAGAGAGAGAGGAACAGAGGGAGAAAGGGAGGGAGAGAGAGATGCCGAGAGAGAGAGGAACAGAGGTAGAAATGGAGGGAGAGAGAGAGAGAGAGGGAGGTAGGGAGAGAAGGAGGGAGCTGATCTTCCCTGTTCCCCATGACTGAGTCTGACATCAGGCCTGTTGTCATTCCAGTCAGTGCTCTGATGACATTAGGGCCGATGACTGTGTCAGGGGATGACTTACAGTGATGTGGCCTCCGCGTGAGCTTAATTCACAGAGTGCTGACCTGGCTTCCCGCTGATGCTCTGCCTTCAAGCCTCGTTTTTATTTCCCTTTCCCTGTTTCAAGTATCAAGGGCTAATATTTTACACAAAACGCATCACACAGGAGCCAATTATCCAAGCTGCAAACACATCATGCAATTAAACTGGGCACGAGTCTGCCACCTCAAAAGCATTGCTATCAGCCTTCATTAAAATTCTTAATTTGAATCAATAAATGACTGTGTGTGTTGTGTGTTATGTACACCTGTGTGTGTGTGTGTGTGTGTGTGTGGGTGTGTGTGTGTGTGTGCGTGCGTGTGCGTGCGTGCGTGCGTGCGTGCGTGCGTGCGTGCGTCTGTGTGTGTATGCCTCCGTGAAATAGTAACAGAGCCAGAGGAGATATCTTGTCTGCAAAAACATAACCTGGAGGATGAGAGAAACATGGCCTCAGTACTGTAAAATAGGATAAGATGACATAGTGTACAGTCTGTTTGGGTCAGATGTGTTTGCTTCCTCAAGCAGCACAGCAACAATTCATTCAAGGGCTTTAGCTGCCTAGGGGAGGAGAATGTGAGAGAAAGGAAAGGAGACAGAGGAGAAGGAGGGAGGGGGGGCATAACAAAACATAACACACCATCCAGAGCTCTCATATTAGATCTGATTTATGCACGCCGGGCCCGATAAAGACAGGAAGCAAAGCATGCTAATCTAATGAGCGCGCGAGAGAAGTGAGCCGTCTCATCCATTCAGACCGAGCGCCGAGCGCTTAATAACGTCTGACTGTAGCCCAGAGGCGAGCTGAGGTCACGCCGCGCCACCCAGACCTCCGCACTGGTGCCCGACGTCCGTCTGCTGGGCTTCGCTGGCCGCAGCTAGCCGGCCCCATTACCGCATGCTCAGGGAGAGAGGGGCGCGGGCCGCCATTACTTCACCATTACTCCATTACTTGTGACAAGTATTAAATGCTCCTGCCATTGTGCATTACCCGCCGCAGTGTGTGTGTGTGTGTGTGTGTGTGTGTGGTGAGGGTTTTTCGGACTCTGTCGAAGAGATGTCAGCCTCAGGCTGGCAGTCAGATGTCATGTTGTGTGTGTGAAGGGGGTGATGCGCAGGTGTTCACGCCTGCGCTGTGAACGCACGGCAAGTCTACATCTGCTGTTGTTTTCTGCAGGCCGGGGAGGCTGTTTGGGTTCTCATCGGTGTTGTTGCTGCTGCTGTTTTTGTTGCCTGGCCAACTTTTCGCTCTTTAGACCACTGCAACAGTCACGCAGGCCGGGTCTTAGTTCTGCCGCGTGTGTTTACATCTGCCAAGCAGGCAGGCTTTTGCATTTGTTACTATTTGTTGCTAGTGTTGGTGCTAATGGGACATTTGCCCCCCAAAACTTTTCATAAACTAGCTCAGTAATTTCTCCACAAACACCACAAACTAAACAATTATATTTGTTTTTTGTGAGGCATCAAGCCACACAATGCCTGTACATCACCATCACACCACCCCTCTGCCTCACACACGTAATATTGATGGTTCTGTCCCAGAGCACAGACAACCCTCCACCACTTTCTCATTTTCACGTATTGACAGGTAGGGCCATACATTTTTAAAGGTGTCCTATTGATTTGTGGAGGCAAGCCCACAGGTCAGTAATTAATTTGTAGATACGAATCATAAATGGATTACAGATTTAAAAACAGAATGTATCAATGTTTACAATTGCAGAATATATTTTTTCAATTGCTTAAAAGCGACTTTTGTGTTCAGGGTACCAGTCTTGGTTCTGCAGATGGAGACTGAGTTAAAATGTGTAAATGCACTGTTAGTATTCAGAGCACTAATGTTCAGTGATAAATGTTTTGAGTGAGGAAAAGGGAATAAAAATAATTCACCTGAATGCCTTTGCCCAGCGCCCTGCAGTCAGCCCAAACTGATAGACGACAATGATCATTGCCATGTTTATCTTTATTCTGTCAGAGGAGGTTTATTTTCACCTCATAAAGCGTCTTGCCTCAGAGATGTTTACTTTTCGAGGAGAGGAGACACACACAAGAAATGAGAGGCTTGTCTATGTGGCCACACGGCAGGATGAAAAAAGGTTACTGGCTCAATTTGTGAGTGGAAATAGGCTAGGACCATTCAATTATTGACAAATTGTCTTGGATGGAACTGGAATTGACTTTTTAAAAGCAATTGATTTTTCCATCTAACTATAAATCCAGACTTTTCTACGGGGGAATTAATTTTTCAAAGACATATACAGAAGAGGAAATGGTTCAGTTGATCTGGAATACAAAGTTCAGAATAACTGACTTACACTTGCTGGGTCTATACTCAAGACTCATCATCCTAATGTGTTTTTTGCAGTCTAAAATAAACTCGCCCATTTCACTCGAGGGCCATTTGAATTGAAAAGGTTTTTGAGTGGGCATAATGCATTCTATCACTCTTCAGATGCACTTTAATAACACTGAAAGACCAAGGGCAATATCTATGCATAAGCCAGGGCCGTAGTCATAGACTTTGGGGGGGACGTGTCTCCCCCAATATTCAGATGTGACCAAAATGTCCCCCCCAATATTCGGACATTTTTTCGCAATGATGGCGAAAGTGAAACGTAGTGTGCTTTTATTTGAATTTGTGCGTGCCTGTGTCATTCATTTCTTTCACATCTCTTACAACATAAATAATGCATTCATATGCTAGTAGTAATGTCAGAAATGAACCGGTTTATTAGCCTCTTATAAATGGCTGTTGCATCTTGCATGTTACATTTAGATGCACACTCAATCGCGCATCCATGCAGGCAAAACGTAGCACTCAAGTGTGGCGACGGCACAAAAGTTGAAAAAACTTTTACAAATGGCGGTGATAGCCTACAGTTAATGTGAATCGCGGACATTAACCAAAGAAAGGAATTTCCACCTCCATTCACCAAATAAAGGCTGTGTTTCTACATTTTAACACAAAACGTAATTTCTGTCAGAAACCAGCCTATAATGCATAGGGCCAGCCTATAACTTGAGGTGAGTCAGACAGGGAACCTGTCTTAGTAGCCTATATTGAATCCCATCCCTTTCAAACAACCTTAAAATTGTGTGATTAGCCGCCAGAATAATAAAATATGATTGGGCTAGGTCCAAACCTATGAGTAAGCATTCAGTGTAATATAGAGGTTATCAAAGATACTCTAGTTTGTATTTTCTTTAAAAACATACATTTTGGAGACAAATGGAGTCATACCACAGGTCTATATCCAGGGATGGATTATTGAATGGGCCTACTGGGCCCAAGAGCTCAGGGGGCCCTGAAGCCTAAGACTGTGTGAAGTTGCTTCTCCGCCCTTCTCTTCTATTTCCACAAAACTCACAAGTCGTCATAATATAAAGGGTAATTTTTTTGATGAAAAAATGGGCCCCCCTATCTTAACAGGGGAGGGGTTTTTTGCATCTATGCCCAGGGGTTCATAATCCATCCGTGCCTATGTCCGTCAAAAGTTTGGTATATCCTAATTGACTGACTTAACTAATGACTTGTTTGTGATTTTAGTAACATTTTTGCAGGAAATGTATTGAAATTCACACCGCACCACAGATTTGGTCCCCCCCAATGTTGACATCATGGCTACGGCCTTGGCATAAGCACTAAAGATTATTTCCCACCTTTTGCGTCTTTTTGGTGGATATATGAGATTGGCTAAAGGAGATCTTTAAAGGAAGGACGAGTCGATGTAACTCCTTATCAGACCCAGTTTCAGAGAAGCTGAGATAACAAGCAGCCATGTGATGCGTCTGTTTGATCATCTGACCTATCCGTGTTTTTTCAAAGGGTACCCCACACACACACACACACACACGTCATGGCTTTGTCATTAAGGGCCCTGTCATCCGTCCTTCTTCGCTGCTTTTAATGATTTTTACCTTCGAGGGTAAATATGACCGTGGCGTTGGGTGATTGCATCCAACACATGGGACCATTACAAATGCTGGAGGGCCGTGGTCCAGAGCCATTCCTCACGGAGGAGAGGATGGTGGTGTGCCTGGACCCTTATGTCAAATCGACTGATTGTGTGTGTGTGTGTGTCTGTGTGTGTGTGTGTGTGTGTGTGTTTGTGTGTGGTTTGTGTGTGTGTGTGTGTGTGTGTGTGTGTGTGTGTGTGTGGGAGGTGTATGTGTGGGTGAGGGTTTCTTGGACTCTCTCGATGAGATGTCAGCTGTCAGATGTCATGTTGTGTGTGTGAAGGGGGCGGGGGTGATGCACAGGTGTTCACGTGGGTGGTTAATACTGGAAAGGGAAGGGTAAGTGTGATTAAAGGCCATGTCAGTGAACTTAGTTATTATGACCAACTTCTATGGAAAGAGAAAGAGAGAGAGCGAGAGACATAGAGAGAGAGCGAGAAAGAGAGAAAGCGAGAGATGGACAGAGAGAAAGAGTGAGAGAAAGAGAGAGAGAAAGAGAGAGTATGTAATGATCTCATTAAATGTATCCACTGCTTACATTCGCAACATGACAGCAATTCTGTGTGCCTCTGAATAATGAACCTCTCCATTTTCAAATGAGGGAAAAACGGGCCGGATTTGCACCAAAGGGCTCTCTCTCTCTCCACTGAAAACACCCATCACGTCATTTCCATTTATTTTTCCCCCCTCCGAGGTGCCTTGCGGTCCGGCATGTAATGTGTGACACTTGAAAAATAGGTGGGGAGTGTCTTCTCACGCTAATTGGGACCGAAATAGCAAGATTCGTAAGCTGCTCGGAACAGCTGCTGGAGTGTGATAGCAAACAGGGACGGGGGGGGGGGCACAAATCACAATGTACAAAATTTCTCTGTGTGAGATGAGAAAACAGTGCCTGCAATAATGGGGGGGAAAAGGATGTTTACATCCAGTGTAAGTTCTAACAGCAGGAGAGGCTAAGCAGTTCCAGCACTGGAGAAGATGAAAGAATACGCTTCACCTTACAAAGGGCAAAGGAGATGTGAGGCCACATGTCTCTGTGGGTGGGAGGCACCGCAGAACACAGATCTCACCCCTGCCTTCTCCCATCTCTCAGAAATAAAGTTTGTTTCTGTTTATCTCTCTCTCTCTCTGTCTGTTTCTTTTTTCACGTCTGTGCGCTTTAACAGGCAGTGAAGGGATGTGCTTGCGTAGAACACGGAGACGGAAGAGATGGAGAGAGCAGCGAGTTCCAAACTGGGTCAGAGAGCGCGGCAGGATAAATATGAGCCCAACTGTCTGGAAGAAAGATGGAGTGGGTGAGGTAGAGAAAAAACGATTGTGTGTGCGGCAGAGAGGAGGGGGCATGTAAAGAGCTAGCCAGTGGCTGAGTCTGTCTCAAGGGAGCGAGGATGCACACTTTTCCGTCAACTGACATGAGGAACCTTGGGTTGGCTCACTGAGGGTGACATCCATATTGCTTCTTCTGCCATTTCTCTGAAATAGTCATGTGTACAGTATATGGAGGCTGGAACATGCCAGGCAGGCAATATAGATTTTTAAGATTTATACTGCAGAGCCGGAGATTGTTCAGGAATCCCGACAACTTCTAGTGAACCACCGGGCTGCATCACAGGAGATTATGGGGGGGACAAAACAGCCATACGACAATTCATCTTATGACTTTTTGCGCCAAATATTGATATATTTACCGAAATGTAAAAACACTTAAATGTGTCGAAGAGAGAGGTATATTTTTTGTTCTGAGACAACGCAACCAGCGACGGTAGCAGCAGCACCGCCATCACCTGATAGCAGCCTCCACTGCCTGGTGCCATGGGGCGGTGGAGGCTGAGGCAATCCAGAGACTACAAATCACCATGGCCAACCACCACTGCCGACCATACCGTCCCGCTCCACTCTGAATGAATAATGCAGAGAGCTCTGTCAGCTGTGGAGCCATAATTAGTCATAATCAACCAAAACAGTGGCAGACTTTCCAGTCAGCAGGAAAAAAAGAAGAAGAAAAAAGAAAAAAAAAAGTTTTAAAAAATCGCTCCCGAGCTGGAAATGTCTGCTTGCTGTCTGCCAACAGAATGTGCTTAGAATGCAAATGAAGTGTGGCGTAAAGAATAATTGGGGGTGGATGGTGATACTTGATGAAGGCTGATATTAATAATCTCGATATGTGAGCGTTGTGACAGATAATACTGTATTTCAGATGAGGAGTTAGCCTTCTGTAGGAAGTCCTCATCTAATTTGACTGTTGAGTCCAAACCCCCAGCACCTGCTTTCTGAAATGAAATACAATACCCATTAATGGGTATTCTTAATACTCCTCTGATATGAATAAAATATCCTGCATTATGTAGAGTATTCATAACAAAAAATCCATTGTATTTGGTGCTATAAAGACAATTGATCACTTTATTTCCAAGTTTAAAAGTGAATTTTGTCACTTTAATCCTCAGAGATGGGAATTTGTCTGATACTTCACTTGTCATGACTTGTCTAATTTCAGCTCCTGTTGCCCAAGTCTCATAACTAGCCTACCTCTCGGAGAACAGACCCCCACACCTCCAAAATCCCATAATCCATCTCTCTCCATCCACCCATCACCAATCACAGCTCAAAGCCCTCACATTGCAGACGGATTCCTGCTGTCAAAACTGCTGGTGATGACTGAATCCATTGTTCCTGCCAGGGCGACTCGGCGCCTGATCGGTGTCTGACGGTGGAGGTGGGCAGCGAGTGGAGTGGGTGGAGGGAGGGGGAACCAGAGCCTGCTGATCACTTCATCATCTACAAAAAAAAAAATTCTCCCACCCATCGGAATGCTCAGCCACTCCGCACCCCCTCATCAGTGGAGGCTCGTGCGTCAGCCTCATTCTCAGTCTCGGCGCCGCGTCCGCGCTCATGGTGCAGTCTGTCCCCCGAGGCCCCGCACATATGCAGCAGACTTCTCCAGGCTTAGTGGCATACAGCATCGCGCTCGGAATTGATGCAGGGAGCACAGCGGCCTGGCAAGAGGGAGAGAGAGAGCAGGAGGCAGGAGGGGTGGGTGGTGGAGGGTTGGGTGGGGGATGGTAGTGGTGGAGAACGGGAGCGGGGAGTTGCCAGAGCCGAGGACAAGATGGAAAAGTGCTTGTTTTCTGCGACAAATCAAATCTGCGACAGAGACCCTCCGGGGTGGGGGAGAGAGCGAGAGACCTCACAGAACACGGGGCCAAACTTGTTTCCACCCTCTTTGACATTAGGAGTTTATTTTCGTTCTCGTCCCTCTTGCCCAGTCTGCCGTGTGCTTTGACAGGAGTAATTGCTTCTGGACAGAACAGAGTGGAGACTGGCTGAACACTGCCCCATTGTGTGAGCCGCAGATGTCATCTTTACAAGAACTTTACTTTTTTTCCCCTCGTCTTCTTATTCAAGTTCAAGTGAGGACTTGGGAGAACTCTGCCGGAAAGTTTCATATGTCTGAGCACAAGAGACTAGGAGGATAGTTTGGCCACTGTTTGGCCTAGCAGAAATACACCACAATTATTGTAGCAAGTATTATGCTACAAAACAGTCATCCACAGTGATCCCTGTCAGAGATTTGGTTCATATACTGTATGCATGCCTATGTGTCATCGAAGACAGGGATGTGCTGAAAATACAGATTTTTTTCATTAGTATTATATCAAAAATAGAGTCCACATAGACTGCACTAACAAGATCTCCAACTGAAATCTTCTCAGACACCCTGACACCCACGGCCACTGAGCCATTTTTAGCACACCCCACTCTCTGCAGCCATATTTTTTCTTTGTTCTTATTTCCGAGCTAGGGCCATGCCTCATGTCACGATGCAGCAGCAGCGAGAGAGACTTCAGGTGGCCTCCTCTTTCGCTCTCCTGAGCAGAGGTCCGCGGATCGCTGTGGATAATGAGCTCCCTCACCTGGAGCCACGGCTATTTTTACGCCAAACTCTGGAGGCAGCGAGAAAGTCATATTTTAAGTTTAATGGCCGAGTCGTTCATCAGAGTGCTCTGCTCACCTCTTTTTTTTTTTTTTGGGTAGATGAGAGTGTGAGCCATTAAGTGCTGGCGGAGTAAAAAACAAATAGGCAAGGGGAGGTCTGATTGGCTGCTTATGATGGGTATCAACCAAGTGCTCTGTAAATAAATTTTACAACGGAAGAGGGTATTTTGGCACTCTGGCTGTATATCTGAGACAGGGAGCATGCGTGCTGTCGTCATTCAGCTGAGAGAAAAAAAGGGAACAAGACAGAGAGAGGGAGAATGAGGGACTCTTTGACTTTCCCAACTGCAAGGTCATACAGCCTGAATCACTGGACAACCCCCCACACACACACACTACACACAACCACACACACACACACACACACACAGACTGACCCTCCAAAAGTAGACAGTCACGTGCAGAGACTTGAAGGTGACAGCAATAACTGTAACTTGGCTCCCCTGTCAATGAAATTTTGGTAACACCCCCTGCACCCCCCCCCCCAACTCCTTCACAGACACAGACCCCCTCTGCATTGTCAAAGGGGTCTGTAAATGCATTCCCTAATGCTAGCACTCCCAGGGAGCTGACTCAGCCCTTTCGGCAGCAATGGTGGAGGGGGCTGGGGGTGGGAGAGGTGGGGGTGTCCGCAGGATGGGGAAGGTGGTATGCAGATGCTGTTGACACTAACATGAAAACACACTTAAATTTATATTTGCACAGATAAAAGGCCTAGTGAGGAGAGGGTGGTGGTTGTGGGTGGGGGGTTACATCACGTTCTGCCAAATCCAATGAGTGATAATCAAGGACACGAGTGAAGCGTTTATGAAAAAGAGGAAGAAAAATAAGCAGTTGAGAGGTGTCTGTGTGTGTGTGTGTGTGTGTGTGTGTGTGTCTTGCGTGTGTGCGTTTGTGTGTGTGTTTTGGGGGTAATCCAATTAAAGCCCTCCCCTGAGGGTGCTGGATGCTGACGAGTTTAGCATGCTGCGGAGCAGGTCATGAAGCATTAATGATGCTTCCCAAACGCAATTAGGAGCAAGAAAAAAACAAGAAACGGACAACAACTCTCAGGTGTCAGGTCCCTAGCAAGATCCACCCAACATCCCTAATTTCATAACTACTAGAACATTTTCATCCTCCATATTCAACCAGCAGGACTGTCATTTTTTTGGGTTCATTTTAAACAGTCAAAATGACCCGCAGCGGCAGTTCTAGTACCAGCAAGATCCCTGCTTCAGTCTGCAGGCGGTTACATCCACTGTATCCCTCTGCCTCGCTCCACAGTTAACGGTCATGGCTTTTATTCCAGATGAGTGGACCCCTGCGGATTTCTGCCCACTCTTCGTCTCGCTGAGGGTGAGTAAATTACCCAAAGGTCAAATATGTCCCCAGTGCTGATGACCTGAGGGCATGAAGTGGGACGGTCTCTATGATTGCTGTGATTATTGCTAATATTAAAGGTGCAGTGGTTGTGAAAACAAGTGCCAGTCAGGGGTTTATAGGTTGGTGACAGGGGAGGGGTTGGCAGTTGTAGTGTCAGCAGATAAATGACCAACCCTGAGGTAACGTCCGCCAGAGGTTTACAGCAACCCTCACATCTTATTTTGGACGTGCTTTGGTTAGCATGCTACTGACTGCTGTGGCATACACAGTGAATTTAATATTTAGACATACATTTAGACATGGAAAAATACATTAGACCGCAACACTGCCAAACATTCCTGTGGACACATTTTACTGTGGGGCAATTACAGTATGATCAAATTTAACTCATTGCTGCCACTCCTGATATTTGTATAAAAATGATTGGATTGCAACTGTCTGTTGTGATTTGCTGGAAACTATAGTAAATAGAAATAGCTTTGGCCAATTTCTCTCGCCAACTGGTCTCTCTTACCTAGACCAAGTTCTAGGAACAGAGACCATAGGTCAGATACTTAGGTCAAACAGAACTACCTCAGCCATTTATTGGCCTGACTTTTGCACTATTATATTGACTGTCTACTGTATGCACAATTGCACATTTTCAACTCAAATTTTGCTGCTCTTATTTTCTTCATTGTATGTGCCTTCTTATTTTTACTTTTTATATTGTTTACTTGAATGTTATGTTTGTCTGTGGATCTAATTGCTAAAATATGTCTTGTCTCCACCGTGGGATAGTGGGAAACGTAATTTCGATCTCTTTGTATGTCTTGGCATGTGAAGAAATTGACAATAAAGCAGACTTTGACTTTGACTTTGACCATAGGGGACGAATTCCCAAAGCAACTGTACAGAATTTGAGTGCACACATGGTAGAACAAAGGGGGGACAGTGGACACAGTGAAAGGTGGTGGTGGTGTGGTGGTGGGGGGCATTCAAAGTGCTGTGAGATCTCACTGTGTGCCAAATGACCTTGAGAAAAAGTGTTTGTCTGTTTTAATATCAATGCATTCAAAGAAAGAGTTTTTGGACATATTTTTATAAACCATTAAGCCTGAATCACACAGCTTTAAATGGGCCATTTGTACAGGAGTTTCAGGCACACTGACCTCATTAACTTTATGCTGCTTTGTGCTATGAATAAAAAATAGTCCATAAAAATGCACTACATTCGTATTACATTCTGTGGAAATGGGAAACAACAGAAAGCACCTGCAAGTCCAAAATTGTCTTTAGAGACCTCAGTAATGCACCAGCTAAGCTACAGGTAAGATAATCACACATCTTTGATGTCAGGTCATGTTATGTTATGTTATGTTATGTTATGTTATGTTATGTTATGTTATGTTATGTTATGTTATGTTATGTTTTTGTGTTTAATGTCATGTTATGTTACAGTAAGGCCATGTTTTATCAACCTATCTGGGTAGATGCCTGTTCCATTTGTAAATGTCTCACGGTGGTATTGGGAGAATGAGAGAAATACAAGCCAGTCAGTCCAAAGCTCGTTCCTTTCACAACAACGACTACGAGGATGAATTCAATATGGAACATGTGTCAATAATTTATTAATTTATGTCTTACTTGCACAAACTAATTTGCATCTTCTCCCAAAGTACACCTCTCCTTCAAGTAGACAAACAAAAGCCACATGTCACATTTCAATCTCTGGAATTCATGAAAGTAAAAAAGATTCTGGAACACTTTCAACCTCCCAAAAAAATAGTTAAATGGTCCCCAGTATGTCATCACAATGGAGAATGTGTACAATGCCTCATGATCACACAAAAGACAAAATAACAAATAGATACAGAAAGAATAGAGGGCTTTGTCAGAACATTAGCTCTTGCCAAATTGAGGCCTTGTCTCTGTCGTTCAGCATTTTGCTCCTGACAGAACCTAGAGGGCAGAGACAGGGAGTAAATTCCAGCCATGGAGATTGTTGGCCTTTAGATGGTCCACAGGCCGCCTCTAAAGGAAATTGATGCCCAAGCCTTTAATAATGAGGCAATACAAGGTAACATACACCCCAAGGCCAGTTTTGGATGGCTGACTGCAGGATCTTACATACCAATATCCAAGGAAGTCAAAGACAACCCGCACACCAAAGAACTCCCATTCACAGTGTTTATTAGTGATGTCTGAGGAAGAGTCGCACGGCTCAAAAACATCACTAATAAACACTGTGAATGGGAGCTCTTGGGTGTGCAGGTTGTCTTTGACAAGCCTTTAATAATAACATTTACTCAGGTGGGTGTTTACAACTTTGGAGAAATACAAATTTGAGAGACAGACACACTTGGTCCTGGTATGAGCATATA